>NW_027419079.1:0-94199 GCF_009905375.1 Apium graveolens
TGCGACAAACCGGCCCTCATTTCCTGACTGAGCTCTCCAAGCTGCTCTACGGGCCTGCGAAGAACCTTTCGCAGTAGCCTGATCCATGGGTACACCACCTGAAAGATGAGCATATGAATAACCAAGCCCCTTAGGATCGGGCTTCCCTCCATACCACTCATGCATGCTCAATAGAGTAGAACTGTCGGTATGAGCACTGTGAAGCTGCAGCTGCTCATGTGCGGGCCAATGAAAAGCAACTGCCACGCACAGCTTCGTCACAACGGACGCATAAGGTATAGTACATGTGGTACCTCCTCTCAAGAATCTCAAAATCCACTAATAAATAACCATCCCCAAATCAATATAATCGCCCCGAAGAATACCCCATAGCAGATAAACACGCTCCACATTAATCTCATGCACATGCGAAGATGGCATGATGTTAGCACAAATAAACGAGCCATGTAAACCTATTCATGCACAATACCGGGAACAAGGAGTAATCAGTACTGCCCCTCTTAAACTTCCAGTGAGTCTTAGGCTCACACAGAGTTGCAACGATCAGATCCAAGTTGAAGTCCTCGGAGTCTTATCGTTCCACGTGTCCTGACCAGGCTTCCTCGCGGGCTGCTCAATCACCCTCCTAATGGCATCAGCACTATACTCTACTGTCATCCCCCTAACCACCGTGAAGCCATTCTTCTCCGCCTTAGCGTTAGCATAAAACTCCCGCACAACACTTATGGGCACAGCAGCGGGAGCCTCACAAAAAAACCCAACCCATCTCAAGAATCATCTCCAACAGCTTACCATCCTTCCATGATGGCAGAAAACCTCGCTCCTTAGCAATAGGCTTCGAGATAAGCCTCGTGTACTCCTCTTCAGCCTCAGGAGTAGAAAACCTTGGCCTTACACCACCCACAGATGAAGAATCGCTGGTGCTGCTGCCAACTTGCGTTCTTTGTCTCTTGGGTGCCATTGGGATTGAATAAGAGAGAAAAAACTAAGTGTTTGAGAGAGATTTGTGTTTGAGAATTTGTGAAGTGGTGGAGAAGTTTGGTGTATAAGTGTGTGTATTTATAGGTGGTGAGATGAGAACTAGGTATGAAATAGAAGTGGGAATAATGGGGTATAATTTGGAGAGGGAAATTGGGATGTGGAAGAGCCAAAATTTGGTTTGATATTGATTTTATAGAAAAAAGCCTGAAGTTCCCTTAAAACTACTGCTTTTTAATTATTATTTTTTTCGGACAGGACCCGGCACGGCACGCGCGCATTGGACAGAGCGGGCACGCTCACCTTCTGGAAAAATGGCGCGGGCGCGCGCTAGATCAGCGCGGGCGCGCTTACCTTTTGGAAAAATAGCGCGACCGCGCGCTGGATCAGCGCGGGCGTGCTTGGTTATTGAAGTTGGCCCTGAATTTTTTTCTTTTTCTGATTTTTTTATGTTTTCTCCTTATTCTTGCTTCCTCTACCTACTAATGTACGACAAACTTGGGTTGCCTCCCAAGAAGTGCTTCTATTATGTCGCTAGCTCGACGTAGAACCTTGAGCTCAAACGGACAATTGAACGACACTAACCACCTCGCGGTTTGCCATGTCACCATAGTAATGCTTCAACCTCTGACCATTTACCTTGAATGCTTGGCCCAAATCACTTTCAAAAATTTCCACCGCTTCATGTAAAAACACAGTTTTGATTATGAAGGGCCCTTTACCACCTTGACTTCAACTTTCCAGGAAAAAGACGGAGACGAGAGTTGAACAAAAGAACTTGTTGCCCCGAAACAAATGATTTGAGCACTAGACCCCGATCATGCCACCTCTTGACTTTCTCCTTGTACATTTTGTTGTTCTCATAAGCTTGAAGTCGAAACTCATCGAGTTCATTCAATTGAAGCATCCTATTCTTTCCAGCTGCATCCAAATCAAGATTCAATTTCTTCAAAGCCCAATATGCCTTATGCTCGAGCTCCACATGCAAATGACACCCCTTACCATAAACCAACTGAAATGGCGACATTTCCAATAGAGTCTTATATGATGTTCTATACGCCTAAACAGCTTCATCAAGCTTCAAAGACCAATCTTTCCTCGATGGACACACAACTTTCTTTAAAATGTGCTTGATCTCTCTGTTAGACACCTCAGCTTGACCATTTGTCTGAGGATGATAAGCCGTAGCAATGCGATGATTCATATTATACGTTTTCATCCAGCAAAATATGCATCTGTGTAACCGAAAGCTTCAAAATATTTCCTTAGGATACCATAAACCCAAGTTTAGAGTCCCCTTCAAATATCTGAAAATCCTCTTCACAGCCATCAAATATGATTCTTTTGGATTAGCTTGTAATCTTGCACATAGACATGTTGCAAACATGATGTCTGGTCTACTTGCAGTTAAGTAAAGCAATGATCCAATCATTCCTATATTGCTTGATATATCTACACTCCTGCCTTTTCTATCTTCATCCAACTTTGTTGCTGTAGACATAGGTGTAGAAGCAGGTGAACAATCAACCATACCAAACTTTTTCAATAAGTCCTTGACATACTTAGTTTGGCTGATGAAGATCCCATCATTTCCTTGACTGACTTGCAGCCCAAGAAAGTAACTTAATTCCCCCATCATACTCATTTCATATTCACTCTGCATAAGCTTAGAAAATCTTTGGCAAAGCTTTTCATTTGTAGAACCAAAGATGATATCATCCACATAGATCTGAACTAGGATCATATCTTCACCATGTTTCTTGTAGAAGAGAGTCTTATCTATAGTACCTCTAGTAAAACCATATTTCAGTATGAATTCTGACAATGTATCATACAATACTCTAGGTGCCTGCTTTAGTCCATATAGAGCCTTAAGTAATTTGTACACAAAATTTGGAAATTCTGGATCTTCAAAGACAGGTGGCTGTTGCACATAAACTTCTTCTTCTAACTCACCATTTAGGAAGGCACTCTTGACATCCATTTGATACACTTTAAAATTTGAATGTGCAACAAATGCTAGAAAAATTCTTATTGCTTCAAGTCTTGCAACTGGAGCAAAAGTTTCATCATAATCAATTCCTTCTTCTTGTGAGTAGCCTTTTTCAAACCAACTATTTATGATTTGGTCTATTCGGTCCGGACCAAAATATTTTTACAAGAACCGGACCGAACCGAATTTTATTTCGATATATTCGGTCCGGACCAAATAGATCGGAATTCTGAAAAATCAGGACCGAACTGAATTAGCACGGTTCGGTTCAGTTTTTCCGTATTGGTTCGGTTTTGCTCAGCCTTACTCGATAAGTCTTTTTCTAAACTTCTCGAATGAATTCTCAACAAGCTTCATTATGACTTCTTGATAAGTCATTGTAGAGATCTTGATAAGTCACTTTGAGACTTCTCGATAGAGTCCTCTACAAGTATCATTCTTAGATTTCTCGATAACTCAGAACTGAAATAATTTAGTTCAATAAATTATTTTAATAAAATACTTTTGATATAAAATCATTCGAAGTTTATTTTGATTTATTCAAATAAAAATTGGAAAAATTCAGTCCGTTCAGGACAAACTGGGTATTTATTTGACATCTCGATAATTCATTTTTCAGTTCTCGATAAGAGTCAGGAAAGTGACATATCGATATGTATCTTTTCTCACATGTGACTTCTCGATAACCAAATCCCAACCGTTATATTTCTAATTCTCGACAAGTCACTTGCCTTTTTCTATAAACACCCAGACATCTTGACATAACCCCTCTTTACGCTTTCGAGATCTCAAGTGGCCTAATTTTTCCAAATTCTAACCATTCTCTCTCATTTCGAACTCTCTCTTCTTCAAATCTCTTACCCACTCAAATTCAAACACTTGAGATGACATCAAACATTGTTAGATCTTTTATCCCAATGGAGGGAACGAACTATCTTGCATTTACAGATGCAAACCAAGCTCCTGATAGCTTCAAGAGCTTTGTCAAATTCCTTTCCGAGATATTCTTTGCAGGTGCTCTAACTACAAATCCAATTCTATATCTGGATGTTCTCAATGACTTCTGGAACTCCGCTGTGATTAGGACAGTGTTGCATGAGAACAAAACTGTATCCACGGTGGTTAACTGCTCTATTCAAGGCCAACAAGTGGAATTTACTAAGAATGATGTCAACCTGGCTTTGGGCATTCCTACTGACAATATGGTGGAGGTCCAAACTCAAGAGGAGCTAGCTGAGTTCATGGATTTTATCAACTATAGTGAGAATATCAATCTGGCTAGCCTAAATAAGAAGCATATGAGGAGGGAATGGTCATTCCTGTTTGACTCAATTATGAGGACTTTCACTTGCAGAAAGACATGCTATGACAACATCTCAAGTGTGGTCCAGAAGCTGGTATTTTCTATGGCTCACAAAAGACACATCAATGTGGGGATTCTGATTCTGCAGGAACTTAGCACAAGGCTCCCAATGCTTGTGGCTACAAGAGGTAAGAAAATTTTCTTTCCTAGGTTTATAATGTCTACTTTAAACTATAAAGTTCAAGACATTCATTTACTTAGTGGTATAGATAGAACACAGACATGCAATTGTTAATAGGTGTCCAAAATTCTATTTGGCTCATTTATTACAAAAAATAAGGTACCTGTAAGTCTTAGAATCACTCCATTTATGATGGAGAGATTCAGGACTTACCCTTATCCTATGCCTGCCATGAGGTCTATAGTCACAGCTAGTACAGTAATAGCTCCTATACCTGTGGAAGAACAAATACAGGAACACCAACAGGGGCCTTCCCAAACCGAGACCCTTCATTTTTTACCATTAGAAGCTAGGAAACCAACCACTTCATCCTCTCAAAAGGGTGAGGTGAGTAAAAAGAAGAGAAAACAGGCACCCCTACAGTTATCAATGAGAGTGGTGAGGATCAAATACCAATAGAGTCTACCCTGGTCAAAAAGCCAAAGAAGGTAAAGAAATCTAAGCTAACCACTCAAGCTACCTCTAATCCGTAGTTGAAAAAGAGGGATTAAAATATACTCTAGAGGCATCCTCTTAACAGGGTGTCTCTATTGAAAAGAGCTCTCCCCGTAATGAATCCTGTAAAGAGTCTGTACCACAGCTTGAACACATTCAAGTTTATGAAAGAAGGAATAAGGATGGCACACAAATAGAGAGCATATCATTTGAAGCTCCCTCATCTATTCAGGGAAGCTACCAACACTCAATTCTAAAATTACAAACCTATTAAAGTTTTTTCTTCATATAATGAGACACTTGAACCCACTTCTCAAGTGTCACCAAAATCAAGTGACACGGTTCAAGAAACTGTGCTCACCACTCAGGAACCACATTCAGTTGGTGAGAAGCTACAAACTGGGGTAGACCTTGATAACACCAACAAAAACACAGGGGTTTCATCAGTTTTTACTGAAGACCCTGTGGCTGTCACAAATGCACCTTCATGTGCAAATCCATCTTTACAGATTGAAAGGTGTGAGGGTAGTACTCCTGAGGGAGAGCTATCTAAATCCTCTCCAATTCAATTGGAGGTTCCTCATGTGGTAATAACTCCCCTCAAAACCCTGGCTGAAATTGCCTTATCAGTTGCAGCTAGGGGTCCAATTGTCAATGATCCTATCATTGGGGAGACAAGTCAAGCACATTCAGGTGCCAGCTATTTGCAAGAAGAATAAGGGTTTGAGGCCATGGTCCATGACAGTAACCTGGTCAAATTTACTCCAATTCAAATGGAGGTTCCCATTCTTAGTGAACAACCTACTTTCACAACCACGGTTTCTACTTTGAATTCAAATGTGATTCCAATCACAGGGTTACCTACCATATCTCAACCCTCTACCTCAACTCAAACAGATATACCATCTACCTCCAACCCTATACAACAACTTTCACATCTCATCTCTCAATGGCTGCAGGATGCTTAGACTCGGCCAATAATCATGAATGATCTTCTAGTGGACCAACTTTTTGGCCTTTCCAATATTACCCAACAATTGCTCACAACTGACATGTCCAATCAGAATTATCAGCTATCCTGCTTTCTTACAAAATAGATGTTGACGAACAACAACAAAAGACTGTCAATGAAGCTGAGCAAGATGGCAATGTGGATGCTTGGATGGATAAAGATTTTTGTTTGGAGATGGATGAGGTTTTGGCTAGGTTTAGAGAAGAATACATAACTATCTAGGAAGCAATGCCAAGACTCTCAGTCCACAGGAAGTTTATGATGCTATTACAAAAGTCTACAAGGCCCAACTCAAAGCTTTTCACCTCATTGGTAAAACATTACAACAGACTCTGAATAGTCATAAAGATAGAAGTAGAAGATTGGTGAAAGACAACTGGATGACCTTGTGCCAACTCAGGTGGAAATCAAGAATAAATTCAAGAAATTTGCTGAGCAAATGGCAAGGTTTGATGTCACCAGTATGGAGCAGAGCATAAAAAATCTAAAGCAATCTTTTATGGCTCTACATGAAGTCTTACAAAATCACATCATAAGTAACAATGACACAAGGGTCAAACTGGATCAACTACATCAAGTTAGGTATGAACATTCATCTCTTTTGATGAATGGAATCAAAGAGTCTCTTCAAGCCACATTTGGTGCTTCTGTCTCAACAAGCGCACAACAACCAATTTCCACATCAATAAACCTCCAAATTCATTCTCTTCAACAGCAAGTCTCATCTCTATAGTCATCCAATGATTCTCTCACAAATCAAGTCTCTCAACTAACAACACTGGTACAAAGTCAACAGGAAGATATCAAAACTTTGGTAGACTCCCACAAACACTTAAAAATGCAGAATTCAGTCTCATTAGGAGCTACCATGAGTGCTCTAAATATTCCCTTGCCTGCACTTCCAAAAGCCGTTAGGCCTGAAATTCAAACTTCACTACTCCTGCCTGCTACCAAGACTAAGGGGGAGTTAGAAGCTAGAATTCAACAGTCAAAGGAAGCTGGAAAATCTACATCTCACTTTGGTAAAAATCTCTACTCAAATCAATATTTCTCAAGATGTTAGTAAAGACAGACTCCAAAAAGCTGCAGTAGGACCCTGTCAAGATAAGGAGTTCAATGAGCTACTGGCTGTGCTAAGAGTCTTTCTCCACAACAACTACATCACTTACAAGAGAGCTTTCGCCAACAACATCAATTTTCTAAGAGTGATGATTGTAAAGGTTGATAACTTTTTGGAGAAAAGGATAGTGGCCAATGTCAATGAATGTGGTTTGGACAGGTGTCTACAGGTGTCTCTCTCAAATCTTTAAACCATGAGAGCATCTGAGCTGGATGTAATAATTGATAGAGTTAATCCAGTAATTCCAGAGGACACCCAATTGCTCAATGTGTGATGCCCTCCCAATCCGGGTTCTAGATTGGGGAGTCACTTTTCACAATTAACAACATTATCGTAATATAATTATTCAACCTCTTTACACCATAAGGATCTTAAACAGGTTATGCTATGAAACAAGTTATAACTACTAACGAGCAATAAAAATTATTACAAACCCTTACTGAATATCATAGTGAAAGGCATATGTCATAGCCTACTCGTTTATTCGAGTATTTAACTCAACTCAAATAAGAATGTAATAAGTAAATAGTGGATCTATCATCAGAGAGATCTCACAAAGTAACATCTGTCAAAGAATAAAGAAACATTGTTCATCTGCAGACTTGAAGATTCACTGGAAGAAGTTCAAGAATTTGATCATGCCTCAGTGATATAAATCAAGATCGTGGATTTAATCAAGTGACAGAGATCTCATCAGGGTATTATTTATTACAAGGATTCAATCAGAACAACAAAGTCAAGACATGAAGAAACGTCACGAAAGTTAGTCACTCATGAACCAGACAGTACATCGAGTGTCAGCATTGAAGTGGCGGAATTGATTCATAAGTCTCAGTGACTTTCAGAAGATTGTCAGAAGAATGGATGCTGCTCAGGGTTAGTATTAATTCTCTATTAATTAATTAAGTCATATAATTTAATTATGAAAATAAATTATATCTGCAAAGATTAATTTATTTGATTAATTAAATTAATTGATTAATTAATTCTGAATTAATATTAAGGTTTTTCAGAATTTTAATTGATTAAAATCTGTTTTAATTCTAAAAAGACAACTGATTGTACTAGTATGACAATCGGTATGACAATTGATAGTCATACCGAAAGTCATGCTAATTCAGTTGATTGTCTTGATAGAATTATTATTTAGATTAAAATCACTTATTAATTCAGTAAGACAATTTCATTTGAACTAATATGACAATCGGTATGACAATCAATAGTCATACCGAAAGTCTTGCTAGTTCATTTTAATTGTCTTGCTAGCTCTAAAAGATTGTCACACCGAAAGTATTATTGGACAAAGGATTGTCATACCAGTTCATTGATCTCGGCTGTGTTGATTAAAAAGAAGCAGAAGCATCCAATTTACTTACTAACACAGAAAAGCAATCAAACAGAAGCCAAGAACAAAACAGAGAACAAGCAGCCAAATATTTCATCTTATCTGCTAATTCAAGATCACAATTTCTAGCTTGTAAAGTTAAATCCAATCAACTAGAAATCACTCTCTTGTTCTTGTGTATCAATCTAGCGGATTAAAATCCCTAGAACTTAATCTCAAATCGCATTTAGCATTTGATCTTTTAATTACAAAAATAGAAAAAGTTCATGTCGAATTTATTCTAGATTTGTAATAATTGATTTGAGATTAATCCCTTGTAACCGATACCGTAGTTGTAACACCTTTCAAGTTTAATAAAAGTTTTATTTAACTTGAATTTTGTTTCACAATTTTATTCCGCATTTTATTCGACTAAACGGTATTGTTTGCATTCAACCCCCCCTTCTACAAACAAATTGGGACCTAACAATTGGTATCAGAGCCTTCTGATTAACGTACAAATCTAGATCCTAGACTTTTGTGTTTCTTTCACTTCTTGAATTTTTTATTCACTCAAAAAAATTCATAATGACTACACAAAAAGTTGGAACCGTTAAAATTCCACTTTTCGATAAAGAAAATTATGTTATGTGGAAGAAGAAGATGCTACTGTTTTTACAGGTTGCTAATCCCAAATATTTGCAAGTGTTGAAGAAGGGTCCAAAAATTCCTATGGTTATGGAACCAGAGGTAATAGAAAATGATTGTGGTGATCACCAAAGCGAGAACTTATGTGAAGGATCCTGAGGACTTCTCTCCTGCTGAAATAGAAGAAGCTTCCCTGGATGCTAGCCTTCAATTAATCTTAGTAGATTCCCTTAATCCCCTGAATGAATAGACATGTGATGAATTGTAAAGATTCCAAACATATCTGGGAAACTATTGAGATTATTAATGAAGGCACAGAGGAAGTTAGGGAGAACAAACTAGAAATCCTAACCTCTGAATATGAATATTTCAAATCAAATCCAGGAGAAGGAATCACTGAAGTGTTTGAGAGGTACAATGCATTGATCAACAACCTGAATATTAATGGTAAATACTATTCCATCAGGGAGGTCAACAAAAAGTTCCTTTTAACACTGCCAACTCATCTCGAACATAGAATCACTGCCATAAGAGAAGCAAGAGATATGAGTGAGATTTCTTTGGAAAGGCTCTATGGTGTGTTAAAGACTTATGAGCTGGAGCAGATTCAGCAGAAGGAAGTTTACGGGAAAGGAAGAGTGGTCAGCACGTCTACTGCTCTAGTAGCTGATGAACAACAACAACAACCACAATATCAACAACAATCTCAACAGTCAGATAGAATGGTACAGTCTTCCAAGGTTGAAGATAATGTGATAGTAGCAGAATTTGATTCTCCTACTACAAATCAATCAGGAGATGATTATTATTCCTTGGAAGAACTGGAGCAATTGGAGGATGAGTCAATGGCCCTGATTGTCAAGAGATTCTCAAATGTCAGATTCAAAAGGAATCCCAAGTTCAAGTACAAGTCCAACTACAACAGATTCCAGAAAGGTGGATCTTCATCCTCTAACACCAGCAGTGGTGGGTATAAAACAGGGATGGTTGATCGAAGCACCATTCGATGCTTCAACTGTAATGAGTTGGGACACTTTGCCACAGAATGCAGGAAGCCAAAACAAGCTAGGAAGAACTCTTACGATTCTAATCAGAAGAGTAAATCTGAAAGGGCGTACCTGGCAAAGGGAAGAAGCTGGGATGATACTGACAGTGAAGATGAAGAAGTTGGGAATCTTGCTCTCATGGCTAGTAATGCAAGCACCTCATCGTCAAGAAAAGAGGTAAAACTTTCTGATGCTGAAATGGTTTATCATCTAAGAGGTAACTTAGATTGTGCTCGTCGTGATAATGAATTGTTAAATCAACAAATCAAAGACCTTGAGAAAGAGGTCAATGAATTAAGACTTGTGCACATTAATCAAGATAAACTAAAAGAACAAGTATCTTTTCTAGAGAATAGAGTTGACTGTTATAGACAACTCGAAACTATTCTCAAAGACAAGATCACCGGTCTTGAGGCTAAGGTTAAAGCTTACTTTAATTCTTGTTCGAAGTCCAAAGAGTTTTACAATAAGCAAGCTGTTAATCAAACACATGGAATAGGTTATGATTACAATGCTGCTATTGGAAAATTAGGCATAAACTCCCCTCCTCATGTATGTGCTAAAGGCAGGGAAGTACCACATGTGCTTAAGGGTGTTGATGAACCCCTCTATAAAGAATCAATTGCTGAACCATTTGATGAGACCTCTTTTATTATTCAAGAAGAAATCCGTGCTGAAGATAATGCTAATGGGAAAGCTGTCTCCAAGTCAAGTGTGTCAAAAGTTCCAGTCAAGGTTGTGAAAGCAACTGAGACTAACTCAGACACACATGAGTTGGATAACACAAATGCCATGTCTACCATGCATAAGTTGCCTATTGTTAATCCTTCTCATAAAGCATGTGGTGTTCCTGATTGTATGTCTTGTGCTTTTAATCTGTTGTTTGCTTATTTTAATGGTAAGCATGTTTCTAATGATAAGACTACTCCTCGTCAGCATGTGAATAATAGAAAGCATGATAGGTCTAAGACTGCTAGTCCTCCTAAAGCTAGAAAGGAGACATTTGTGCCTAAGCCTAAACAGAAATTTGATAAGGCTGTTTTAAAGGTCAAATGTTCAGTCATTGAGAATGTTGAGAATAGTGAAATTAAGAATGTTGTTTTGCCTGATAAAGGCCAATTTTACAAGTATGCCGGACCCAGCCAAGCTTGGGTTCCGAAGAAGTTCTAATCCATTTGTATTGCAGGGCATTAAACAGGTACAACCGGTAGTGTGGATTCTTGACAGCGGATCGTCAAGACATATGACCGGAGATAGAGCCCTGCTATCAAATGTGGTTGAGAAAGCTGGCCCAGTGGTTACCTTTGGAGATAACAGCAAAGGTTTAACGGAGGGATATGGCTGTTTGCAAGCTGGAAATGTTATCATTGAAAATGTATATGTTGTGCAAGGACTTGAACACAATCTGCTTAGCATTAGTCAGTTCTGTGACAACGGCTACAATGTTTTATTCGACAAGCTGAAGTGTCAGATTCTGCACAAGAAAAGTGAAAAACCCTCCTTAATGGGAATCCGGAAAGGAAATCTGTTCGTAGCTGACATGAACTCTGGAAGCAATCTTGAAGTCAATTGTTTCTATGCAAAGGCATCGTCAGATGAGAGTTGGCTATGGCACAAGAGACTTTCCCATCTCAATTTTCAAAACAATGAATTCTCTTGTCAAAAGAGAATTGGTAAGAGGTCTGCCTCAGCTGGAATTCTCTCCAGAAGGACTATGTGAGGCTTGCCAGAAAGGAAAGTCAAAGAAAGCAAGTCACAAAGGCACTGACACATCTTCCATAACTGGTGTTATGCAATTATTGCACATGGATTTATTTGGTCCAGTTAATATCCTTTCTATGTCAAAGAAGTGTTACTGTCTTGTGATAGTTGATGACTATTCCAAGTATACGTGGGTTTTATTTCTTCACTCTAAGGATGAAACACCACAAGTTGTGATTGATCATATCAAGATGATTGAGTTAGATTCTAACGTCCCTGTTAGAGCAATAAGGTCAGATAATGGGACAGAATTCAAGAATACACTTCTTAATGGATTCTGTACAGACAAAGGGATTACCAGACAATTTTCAGCTCCTAGAACCCCTCAGCAAAATGGAGTGGTAGAAAGGAAGAATCGTACATTGATTGAAGCTGCAAGAACGATGTTAAATGAATCAGGTCTTCCAATGTACTTTTAGGCTGAAGCTGTCAATACTGCATGTTATACTCAGAATCGAACTCTAATCAACAAAGACTTCATGAAAACTCCTTATGAGATTTTGAATGAACGGAAACCTTTATCAAATACTTTCATGTATTTGGTGCCAGATGCTTCGTGCTCAAGGATGGAGATGATCGTCGTGGTAAGTTCGAGGCAAAGGCATATGAGGGTATTTTTGTTGGATATGGAAGAAGATCATATAGAGTGTATATCATTGATCAACATAAAGTAACTGAAAGTGTCAATGTTACATTTGATGACACTAAACTCCCTAGTATCCAAACTGAAGATCCTTCTGAGAAACTGAAGTTTGATGATACGTCAGATTCAGAATCAGAACATGGTCAAGAACCTGAGGTTGTTGCTGGTGAAGAACCTGTTAATCCTGATGATACTCAAGGTAATAGTGATGGAAACTTTGGCAACAATGGAGATACCACTGCTACTGACGGAGAATCTTCAAGTCAACATGGCAACAACTCAGGGGGAGATGCTGAAGGATCATCTAGTAGGACACAACATCACAATGAATTTCAAGGCGAATCATCAAGATCAAATCTTCCAAGACAGATTGTCTGGAATAAAGCTCACCCTTTTGAGTTGATTATTGGTGATCCAGATGTTGGAGTCAGAACTAGACGTGCTACTCAAAATGAGTGTCTGTTCTCAGGATTTCTTTCTGAGATGGAACCTAAGAAAATTGAAGAAGCACTGTCTGATCCAGATTGGGTGATTGCTATGCAAGATGAACTCAATCAGTTTGAAAGTCAACAAGTCTGGAAACTGGTACTCTAGGCCTGTACACAAGAAAGCTGTTGGTACTAGGTGGGTATTCAGGAATAAACTAGATGAAGATGGTGTGGTTACAAGAAACAAGGCAAGACTGGTAGCTAAAGGGTATTCTCAAGCTGAAGGCATTGATTATGATGAAACCTATGCTCCAGTGGCTAGACTTGAGGCCATCAGGAATATTTCTGGCATTCGCAGCATTTTCAAACTTTAAAGTTTATCAAATGGATGTCAAGAGCGCCTTTCTGAATGGAAAGCTGGATGAAGAGGTATATGTAGAGCAACCTCCTGGTTTTGAAGATCCAGATCATTTGGATTTTGTCTTCTTTCTTTTCAAGGCTATCTATGGGCTAAAACAGTCTCCAAGAAAATGGTATGACACTCTCTCTGAATTTCTTATTGAAAATAGCTTTATTAGAGGTGTCATAGACAAAACTCTCTTTTCTAAAAAACATAAGAATGATACTATATTAGTCCAAGTCTATGTGGATGATATAATATTTGGGTCTACTAATGATAATCTCTGTAAGAGATTTGCTAAGTTAATGCACAGCAAGTTTGAAATGAGCATGATGGGAGAGCTGAAGTTCTTTCTTGGATTACAAGTAAATCAAAGGTTAGATGGAACATTTATTTGTCAATCCAAGTATCTCAAGGAACTCCTCAAAAAGTACAATCTAGAGGATTCTGCATCAGCAAGGACTCCATCAACTACAGCTGTCAAGCTTGGACCATGTGAAAACTCCATTAAGGTAGATGTCACAAGCTACAGAGGTATGATTGGCTCGTTACTCTATCTTACTGCAAGTAGACCAGATATTATGTATGCTACATGTTTATGTGCAAGGTTCCAAGCGGATCCTAGAGATATTCATCTCGTTGCTGTTAAACGAATCTTAAGATATCTTAAGGGAACACCAAATCTAGGTATTTGGTACCCTAAAGAATCTGGTTTTAACCTTGTCGGATATACAGATTCAGATTATGCAGGAAGTGTTGTTGATAGGAAAAGCACCTCAGGAAGTTGTCAATTCCTAGGAAGCAGGCTAGTCTCATGGTACAGCAAGAAACAGCAAACAGTTTCCAACTCAACGGCCGAGGCTGAATATATTGCTGCTGGAAGCTGCTGTGCTCAGATCTTGTGGATTAGGAACCAACTACGAGACTATGGCTCTGTATTGAACAAGATTCCTATTTTATGTGACAACACAAGTGCAATAGCCATCACCAACAACCCTGTGCAGCACTCGAGGACAAAGCACATTGACATCAGGTATCATTTTATTAGAGAGCACGTCATGAATGGTACTGTTGAACTATTTTTTGTTCCAACAGAAGAACAAATAGCAGATATTTTCACTAAACCACTTGACGAATCCACATTTACCAGATTAGTTGGTAAATTGGGCATGTTGAATAGTTTTAGTGATTAATTTAGTTAATATCTGGGATCTGTTCTTGAATGAATTTACAAATGAATTTTTCATAAATGAAAAATTCATTTGCAAATTTATTTTATCATTTTATCATATTTCTTGCTTATTTCTATGTAATATATATTATCTTATCTATTTTTATTTTCCCTTCTTGTTAATTTAAAATACCTCAGAATATTCTATTTCCTCTAAAAATATTTTTCTATGAATTTTATTTGCTAAAATTCAATAGAAATCTATTTTTGGAATAAAAATAATAAATTCTGATATATTGTCTTTGTTTCTGTAAATATTATAAGTTTTTATTTCAGTTTTACTATTTTGTTAATATAGTTTCTGTACATATTTGAGTGTCTTTCTACTGAAATGACAATCGGCAAGACAATTGAAATTGTCTTGCTGAAAATCATTTCAGTACTTATATATATATATACTTATTTTCATATTAATTCTGTGTGAAATCCTTTTATTTCCAGAATGACAATCGGCAAGACAATTGAAATTGTCTTGCTGAAAGTCATTTGCGAATATAATTGTCATTTCAGTGTTTTTCAGTATAGTTTTATACTGGCAAGACAATCGGTATGACTATTGATTGTCTTGCCAGTTATAAACATTATATATATCTATTTTATTTTATTTTGCCTGGTATGACAATCGGTATGACTATCAGATTGTCATACCAGTTATAATTTTAGTATTTATTCTTTTATTTGTTTTCTTTCTTTTTGCCTGGTATGACAATCGGTATGACAATCCCGGATTGTCATACCAGCTGTAATATAAAGCGTGTGTGTGTATTGTATTAAAACCATTTCAACAGTTAATCACTTCTTAAAAAAAATTCGAACAGTTTTTTTCTCTCTTAACTTTCTCTCTTCTCTCTCTTCGAACCAAATCAATAGAACTGCTCTTTCCTTGCTCGAGTTTTTACTCAGCAAACTGATTCATCACTTTGTGATATATACATACAAGTATATATATACAGAGGTGCTGTTGAATTTTTATTAAATTATTATAAAAACTCAAAATCAAATAAAAATCAGTTTGCCCCTTCAAATTCAATTTGTGTTTGTTGATTTTGAACTTTCTTATTTTTAATTTTCAATTTCTGATTTGTGTCTTTTGGTTTGTCAAAACTGTGTTTGTGAGTTAGGAATTTTAACGAGATACATTTCTGTCTAAATTTTTCGATTATAATTAATTTAATTCGAATTATTAAATTAGTTTAATTAATTCGAATTTTCTTAATATTATTCTTAAAATTCTGAAAAGCGTGTGTCTTATTATTATTTTAAATGGCTCTCAATTTCCAAATTGTCGCGCATAATCAGGTTGGTTATTTTAATCCGGAAAAATGTGATGTTGAAAAATTTAAGCCATGGATTAGATTTTTAAATCACCATTCGATTGTTAGCTCTGCTATTAAATCAAATGTGATTTTAAACGTCGATCTACTTAGACTGATTTGCACAACTTCTACTGTGGCCGATGATTCAAAATCTCTTTCATTCACCGTCGCAAACACACAGTATGTAGTTGATGAAACAGTCGTCAATCGTGCGTTAAATTTTCCACTAGACAATTTCTGTAATTTACCCTCTGAAAATGATATCACAAATTTTTTCAATGCTATTCACTATCAGGGGGTGATCAATTTAACCAAACTTTCTAAATCAAATTTGGTGTCTGAATGGGATATTTTCTTCGATACACTTTCCAAAGTGTTTGCCAACTGCACAAAATCCAATTTTCATAACATCACTTCCACTCTGCAGTATATTGGTCTTGCGGTTGTTTTCAATCAAAGGATCAATTTTGGCAAACTACTTTTTCCCATTCTCTTGAGACGTCTAACTTCTGCTTTACGTGATCATTCTACAAATCGTAGGGTATCATGTTACTATGCTCGTTTTCTCATGCTTATAGCAGATCATCTACTCACCCCTGAACACAAAGCACTTTTTGCTAACTCTGCGGTAACCGAACCCCCTCCAGTTAGCAAAAAGATTTATACTCGCCAAGACACAACCTTCAAATTCATGCAAGTTCCAGTACTTGTATCTGCTTTCATGGCCACTTATATTCCTTTACCTATTTTCAATCTTCCTGGCCATGAACAGTAACCTCAACCTCCAGTGGTTCAAGCCACCCAGGCTCTTCCATTACAGGTAGTAATTCCTCACTCTCACTCTCTTCCTACTTCTGTTGAAAGACCCCCAGTGGTTGATAGGGCTGACCATGAAGTTGTAGAACCACAGCTTCAATCCCAGGTCATAGAGCCAAACACAGAGTCTCATTCTATCTCAACCTCTCCCCCACTGTCTAAAATGTTACCCAGAAGATTACTAGGAAGTAGTACATTGTTAAATATGAGTGAACCCTCAGCTCTGCCTCCTCCTAAGAAAAGAAGAACATATTCTGAGGCATCTGAAAGCCCATCCTTGTCCTCCCAACAGGACATGGACTTTAAAATGGCCAATGAACAGTTACTAGAGGCATTCTCTCAACAGGATGCATCTATTGAAATTCGCCATAGGGCCATGACATCTTGTACTGAGTCAAGCACAATTCCATTACTCACAATGGAACCATACACTTCCCCAGATCATACTCAGGACACACAGCGAGGAGTGCACGTAGAGTCGGTTACAGTGCCTGCCATAGTTACGGCAGAAGAGCAGACACATGCTTCAGAGGGAAAATCTGACTCTCCACCATCTTTAATAGAGTCATTTTCTCCCCTCCCAGATCCAACACCTCTGGCTCCCTTATGGGATTCTCCACTCGCAGATTTATCTGGAGAAAGTGGAGGGCAACTCGGTCAATCTATCCCTGAAGCAATTCAGACATCTATTCCAAAAGATTTGATAGGTTTGACTGAGGATCGGGACTCGCGAATTCCCATTGCACCACCACTGACCTCTCTTGAAGAGGCTAGGGTGATTTTTAATGCAGGTACACAAGAACAGCAACTGGAAGACTCCTCACGAGCAATTATATTGAGAGAAACACATGCACGTGAGATGAGTGAACCAAACACGAGTGAAATTCAGGTGAGAGCACACACAGACACTGATACTGTAAACCTGTTAGCTCAGATTGCTGCCCTAAAAGAAGAACTTGCTAAAAGCCAAGCTGAAGCTCAAGCATTCAAAGCACAAGTGGTTGAACGGTCTTCTTCTTCCACCTCTGTCAACAATCAGCTTGCAATCATAAGGAATGACATCTCAGATCTAAAGACCACTGTAATACCAAAGCTCAATTCTATTCAGGACACTCCAAATTTATCAGCTGATGACATATCCAACTTCTGCTCTCTACATACAAGAATGACTTCTCTTGAAGACCTCGTTGAGATGAATCATTCACTGGACTCCTCAAGATTTCTAAAGATAGAGACGGGCATGGAACATCTCAATGAAGGGATGAAGCACCTATATTACATGATCAAGAATTCTCATTGCCCTAATGAAGAACAAAGAGCTTATTTTGAAGGACCGTCTGGTGGAGGATCAGGCTCTGGAGGTGATGGAAGTTTCAAAGGAAAGTCAGTAGAGGATCCCTCAACTAAGGGGGAGAAGAAAGGGAGTAGTGCCAAAGGGAAAGAAAAAGATACCTCTGCTGGAAACACAGGAAAGGCTGATGATGTCTACTACAGTGGAGAACAGGATGACTTTGATATTTTTGACATTCCCACTGAACCAGTTCAGGAAGATAAAGATGGGTTATTTGAAGCTGAAGAGGAAAGTGATTTTGAAGATTGGGAAGAAGAAGATACAGTGGATCCTATGTTTGAGAAAGAATTTCAGAAAGAGCAGTCAGAGATGCTAAGAAAAGAAGCTGAACTTAAGAAGGTCTCTCAGATCATTGACAGGAGGAAAGACATACAAAGAACAGAAACTCTTCAAAAGCAACGTCTTCATGACATTAAGGCTCAAGAAAGGAGAAGAGATGTCAGACTAAAGATTGGTGAAAAATGGGATGAAGCTAGGAGAGTACTCGATATGCCTCAGCTAAGCACTAACAATGATAGGCAGTTCTTACATCTTCTTGACAAGCTGGAAATCTCAAATCCTAACAATGACATGTACATGAATGCTATCAAGACTGAAGTCTCAAGGATCACAGCTGCTTTTGATAGATCCCTAAATGAGATGAGCATTTTTGTATATTGTCAGAGTGAAGGATCATTCAAGGTGTCACTTCATCTATTTGAGAATCGTTCTTTGTCAGAGATTTGGGTTTTTTTAAACAAAGTCAAAAGAAGCTCAGAATTGAATGAAGTTCTTCGAGAAAGGCTTAAAGAGTTTGCCAGCAGGGCTAGTCCTCAAGTGGTCAACAATCCTCATCAGGTGAGATTCTTTAAGTCTGATTGTCTTCAAATCTGTCAGCTAGATGTACAATCTCTTAAAGACTACTCAGCTAAGCATCTGGTCTGGATGGAACATCATTTGAGAACTGCTGGATATTCATCCATGTTGAAGACTCAAGCTGCTGACTTGATTCAAGCTTATTGTGAAAAGAATGTTAAAAGGTACAATCAACTCAAGAATAAGCTGAAGTCAGTTGGAGTTCAACCAGTCAGACCAGCAAGCTTCACTTCAGAAAAGGATCGAATCTTTGACAAGGAATTGCTTCAAGATTTAGAAGAAGGTGAAGTCAGAAGAGAAGACAACTGAAGTCAATTAGCTCAAAACTCAATGTAATATGATTAGAGCTTTATGAATCAAGATAGTCTAATGTAGTTATATGTTCAGGCTAGAGGAACATCTATCTTGTATTCACTTGTAAATTTCATTTGGAATCTGGAAAATGTTAAATATAATCCAGAACTTTTCTGCTATTTACTTTACATTACTGTTTATATCTTTTTCTTATTTGTTAGTTGAGTTATCCTCTAGATATTTGTTGTTATTGTCTAACAAGCAAATAGGGGGAGATTGAAAGGCATATGTCATAGCCTACTCGTTTATTCGAGTATTTAACTCAACTCAAATAAGAATGTAATAAGTAAATAGTGGATCTATCATCAGAGAGATCTCACAAAGTAACATCTGTCAAAGAATAAAGAAACATTGTTCATCTGCAGACTTGAAGATTCACTGGAAGAAGTTCAAGAATTTGATCATGCCTCAGTGATATAAATCAAGATCGTGGATTTAATCAAGTGACAGAGATCTCGTCAGGGTATCATTTATTACAAGGATTCAATCAGAACAACAAAGTCAAGACATGAAGAAACGTCACGAAAGTTAGTCACTCATGAACCAGACAGTACATCGAGTGTCAGCATTGAAGTGGCGGAATTGATTCATAAGTCTCAGTGACTTTCAGAAGATTGTCAGAAGAATGGATGCTGCTCAGGGTTAGTATTAATTCTCTATTAATTAATTAAGTCATATAATTTAATTATGAAAATAAATTATATCTGCAAAGATTAATTTATTTGATTAATTAAATTAATTGATTAATTAATTCTGAATTAATATTAAGGTTTTTCAGAATTTTAATTGGTTAAAATCTGTTTTAATTCTAAAAAGACAACTGATTGTACTAGTATGACAATCGGTATGACAATTGATAGTCATACCGAATGTCATGCTAATTCAGTTGATTGTCTTGATAGAATTATTATTTAGATTAAAATCACTTATTAATTCAGTAAAACAATTTCATTTGAACTAATATGACAATCGGTATGACAATCAATAGTCATACCGAAAGTCTTGCTAGTTCATTTTAATTGTCTTGCTAGCTCTAAAAGATTGTCACACCGAAAGTATTATTGGACAAAGGATTGTCTTACCAGTTCATTGATCTCGGCTGTGTTGATTAAAAAGAAGCAGAAGCATCCAATTTACTTACTTACACAGAAAAGCAATCAAACAGAAGCCAAGAACAAAACAGAGAACAAGCAGCCAAATATTTCATCTTATCTGCTAATTCAAGATTACAATTTCTAGCTTGTAAAGTTAAATCCAATCAACTAGAAATCACTCTCTTGTTCTTGTGTATCAATCTAGCGGATTAAAATCCCTAGAACTTAATCTCAAATCGCATTTAGCATTTGATCTTTTAATTACAAAAATAGAAAAAGTTCATGTCAAATTTATTCTAGATTTGTAATAATTGATTTGAGATTAATCCCTTGTAACCGATACCGTAGTTGTAACACCTTTCAAGTTTAATAAAAGTTTTATTTAACTTGAATTTTGTTTCACAATTTTATTCCGCATTTTATTCGACTAAACGGTATTGTTTGCATTCAACCCCCCCTTTTACAAACAAATTGGGACCTAACAGGTTTTCAAAATCAAATATGAATAGTGTTGTCCCTTGTGTTGAGATGTTTTTTAACACTTTGGATGAAACCGAAAAGTCCTATAGAGATTATGGTAGAAGTGTTGGATTTGAGATTATTATTAGGAGTAATGGTGTATTTTCGCACTTGTATATTTGTCGTAAGGGTGGAAGATTAGGTTCTACAAAAAAGGATGTTGAAGATGCGAGAATGGAAAAGGGAGGATTAGAGATATAATTTCAAGAACAAATTATAATGCCCGAATATATGTCACTCATAGGGTTAAAAATGATAAATGAGAAGTAACTTACAAATATTTGTGCTCTATCATCTTTCTTGGTTCAACTGAAGCATGATCATGACATGGCAGTTCCGGATAAAGTACAATTCATGCAAAGGTCAAAAATATAGATTCAGCGATCCGGGCATTGATTGAGTTATTTAATAAATCGGGGATTGAAATCGCTCAAGTGATGAGATTTCCTGGTGAAACGTGGGGTGGTGTGGAAAAACTTGGTTTTTCAAATCAAGATGTTCGTAATGGCATTCTAATATAAGAACACCGGTGTTTGATTCCGGTGATACGGATAGTAGGATGACCTTGCTATGACAATTGCAAGAAACAAGTTTTGGAAATTTTTTCTATCGAGTTGATTTGGATGAAGAAAATATATTTAGAGGTTTGGTTTGGGTTGATGATCGATCATTGAATGCGTACTCGAATTTTGGAGATGTTATTTCATTTGACTCAACCTATATGACCAATAGGTATTTTATGCCGTTTATACCAATTACGGGGTTCAACCACCACTACCCAAATATATTGTTCGATTTTGCACTAATGAGGGATAAAAAAGAGACTTCCTACAAATGGGTTTTAAAAACACTATTGAAAGCCGTTGAGAACAAACCTCCTCAAACAATCATTACAGATCAAGATATAATGTTGGAAAATGCTATTGCCAAGATTTTGCCACATACCAAACATACATTATATTCGTGGCACATAAGTAGTAAGTTTTTCGAGAAATTGTCGGTTTTGTACACACAATATCTGTATTTTTAGGCAGATTTCAATGATTGTTCATACAAGGTGTTATCACCCACGAAATTCGTTGGCAAGTGAGATATTTTAGTTGAGAAGTATGGACTCAAGGATCATGTCTAGCTAAACGAGATGTATTTTATAAAAGATCAATGGATTCGCTCTTACACAAAATAACATTTCGCCGCCGATATGACCACCAACTCACGAAACGAATCCATGAATTCATTTTTTGACAAGTATGTGAAATCTTCTACCAGGTTAAAAGAATTCATTAAGAATTTACAAAGGGTTTTGGAAACTCAATACCTTAACGAGGTTAAAGCCGATTACGAGACCGAATACAAGCAAAATAGATTATTATTTAATTCCTGGTTAAAAAATCATGCTTCGTCTATTTACACAAAAGAAATATTTCGGCAATTTCAAGAAAAGTTTAGAAAAAGCGCATCTTATGTTGTAAGGAGTTGTAAAGAAGGTTGCAATTACATGTGGGAGTTGTATTTAATGGAGAAGTATAATATTCCGGAGAATTGTATAATAATTTATCGGGCGAGGGTTAACCGTATGGATGGAAATATTGATTGTGCTTGTAAAAAATTTGAACACTCCGGAATTATTTGCAAACATATCCTCTGCTATTTTGACAAGAAACAAAAAATTACAATACAAACAAATTTTGTCAAATTGAGATGGACAAAGAACGCAAATAAAAATGAGGGGTTTTCACGTTATTACCCTCCCGTTCATGTTGAGGTTGGTGATTCAACAACGGCAAGGTACAATTCTTTGTGTAAATTTTTCCAAAGTTTGAGTGTCATTGGAAGTTGTTCGAAACCACGATAAAATTATGTCATGGATTTGATTGAGAAAGGAAGATCTTATGTGATTGAAAAATTTCGGGAAGAGGAAAATAATTCAAGAACGAAGTTGTTCGAAACCACGATACAATTATGTCATGGATTTGATTGAGAAAGGAAGATCTTATGTGATTGAAAATTTTCGGGAAGAGGAAAATAATTCAAGAACGGAGGTGTCATTCCATAATTACGGCGAACAAGATCTGATATTCAATCCTCCAATGTCACAAACTAAGGGAAGACCGAAGACGAAAATGTATAAAAGCGGTGGTGAGACGTCAACTTCAAAAATTAATTTGCGCCAAGTGCGATGTTTGTGGTTTATTTGGTCATGATATGAGAAAAAGCCCAAAAAATGCCAAATATTTAGAAAATTTGAATTAGGAATGTAATATTTGAACATATTTTGCTAATGTTAATTGGTTTATATTTAAGTTTTGATTTTGTTTTAATTTTCAATATTAGATAAATACATGTTTTAAACAAAATTGAAGCTGAAAAAAATAGGGGAGAAGTAAATAAAGCAAGCAAACCGCTAAAAACTAACTAATTTTAGCACTAAAAAATTCATAAAAAATTAAAATTTAAGTAATTTAGTAAAATAAAATGTAGATTATTTTCTCAAAATTTTCTGATTTTTAACAATCCTGGAATTTTTAAAAATTACAAATTATTTTTTCATTTTTTAATTATTTAATTCGGATTCCGCAATGAATCATTGCAAAAGGTCCCCTGTTTCTGCACAGCTTCGATTTTTTCAAAATTTTAACACTAAAAAAATTGTAAAAATTGAAAATTTATGTAATTTGGTAAAAAATCATTAATTATTTTCTTAAAATTTTTGTTTTTTAACATTTTTTTATTTTTTTTAAAATTATAAATTATTTTTTCTTTTTTAATTATTTAAATCAGTTTCCACAACGAATCATTGTAGAAGGTCCCTCTTTCTCCCTGTTTTTGCCCAGCTTCGAATTTTACAAAATTTTAACATTAAAAAATTTAAAAAATTGAAAATTTAAGTAATTTAGTAAAAAAAATTACATTAATTTCTCAAAATTTCTAATTTTTAACATTTTTTCTGGAATTTTCAAATATTATAAATTATTTTTCTTTTTTAATTATTTAATTCAGTTTCCGTAATAAAACATAGCAGAAGGTCCATGTTTCTTCCCTCTTTCTCCCCAGCTTCAAATTTTTCAAAATTTTAGCACTAAAAAAATTGAAAATTTGAGTAATTTAGTAAAAAAAAATTACAGTAATTATTTTCTCAAACTTTCTGATTTTTAACATTTTTTCTAGATTTTTTATAAATTAAAAATTATTTTTTCTTTTTTAATTATTTAATTCGACTTCCACAAGTTTCTCCCCTATTTTTGCACAGCTTCGAATTTTTCAAAATTTTAACACTAAAAAAATTCAAAAAATAAAATAAAAATCTAAGTAATTTGGCAAAAAAAAAAGTAAAGTAATTATTTTCTTAAAATTTCTGATTTTTAACATTTTTTCTGAAATTTTTAAAAATTATAAGTTATTTTTTCTTTTTGTAGGTGGTGGACATACAAGTGATGCGGTGACAAGAAAAAATTTACAGATCCGTTTTGCAGTTTCGTATAAAAATCCACAGGTCACCTGACATGTGACAACAGGTCACCTGACATGTGACAAGTTGAGGTGCGGTTTGGCTTGGCACGATTATGAATCGACTCGCCAAAAACTCGTATAACTCGGCCCGTGACGTGCCGGTTCAGAATTCGGCACAACCCGTATATTCAAACGAGCCGAGCACGGATTCAGTTTCTGTGAACCGGAACCGGCCTGGAACTAGCACGTCAACTCGCCAACGGCACGAACCGGCCCGTGAACCGCCTGGCCCGTGTTAATTATCAACTAACTAAATTAAATCATCACTACTTAAATATCAGCAAGACAGCAACAGTCTAAAGCATCACATGATTCATTGTGCTTTTTGATTAAAATAATTAATTGTAAATATTATTATATTGAAGTGGTGGCTGATGGACTGAATTGTGTGGACAGAAAATGGAAATTGGTAAATATAAAATAATGATGCAGCTCGCCTCGGCTCGCCAACTCGGCACGGCCCGGGCTGCTGCTTAAAAGCATGCAACTAGTACAATTCTATAACTCGTTTGACTCGTCTAAACCGCGAGCCATTCACGAGCTCTCATTTCTTGAATCGGCCCGAGCCCGACACGGTTCGTCCAGTTAAGCGTGCCGTTCACGAGTCCTGCATTAGCTGAATCGGCCCGCCTAAAATTCGGCACGGCTCGTTCGGACCACTCGTCTGGCCACCTCACTGACAAGTGATATAAAAACTTGGAACTTCCACTCTGATCAAAGCCCAAACTCAAAAGCAAGACACCAGAGGGATGCTCGGCACCATATTTGCCAATTTACCAGAAAAGAAACAAAAGAAACATACATGTACCTGTAGGAAACAACATTTGGCCACCAAGGCAATTAGTTGTGTTGGCATAGCAAATGATATATTTGAAAAAATCACATCTAAAACATAACATGTATGTATGCTAGAAGATATTATGCATGTGTGATCTCTAACATTTGGTCTTGAGCCTTCTCCAAGATTTTGCATAATTTGAATTATCATACATAAATATGGATTACGGCCCACAATGCAAATAGGAAAACTTAATCTTCTATCAGATATATATAGCCTATAGGTTCCAAGAAAGGGATGGATGGATTCTGAAGGTGGCATCTAACAGCTAGATACCAAAAAAAAATTTCGCAAGCGTGATACTAAATTTAAAATTCAACATTAGTGTTATTTTTTCATGATATTAGCTTAGTGCCAAAACATGCATCAGCAGGACGACACTACCACCATTTAAGTATATATTAAATGATTAATGTTCTATATGATATAAAAGATGGCAGATCACCACCAAATATATATCAAAAACTAATGGACCAATTAGTCATGTAGCTACACAAATTGGTAGTTCATATTGTACAAACAGATAATAGCACATAATCAAGCTGCATTATCTGAGGGAAGGTCTGATTGAGTAACCCATATAAATCCAGATACGAGATCACAGTAGTGATGCTAACAAATACTAGTAGGCATACTTACATGTTATAGCTGTATCCGGAGGAGCCTCGGGAATGGCACTTGATACCAACTCTAACTCATCATCTCCTCAAGTTCATTTTTTCCGCTGCATTTTGTTAACAAGTATGCAAAACAAGGGAATTTCAGTTCACATGGAATCAAGTAAATGTCAATGCCTAGCAACTGCAACTAGTGAACTGATGTTTAACTCATTTTACATTTGGGCATACTTTAGTTTCTAACAGGTTCTTATCTGCATTGTCTCTACAAGTGGTTCTACGGTTAATTAGAAATGATTACAACTTTACACTTGTCAGAAGAAAAATCAACACACACACACACACACGAGTACACAACTAAAAAGAATTACCTTTGAGGAAACGAGGGCCATATTTGTTGAACTAATTGAATAATTACAGAGCCATGACCATCCTTATCACAGTAACTTTTTTCTTTTTGAACTGCAGAAGATATAAATTAATAAAAAATCTGAATGTTAGAAGGGAATATAAAAATCATGCAAAAATGATATATAAACTTCATTTGTATCAATCATCCACTCCTGCAGGTAACTACCAATCAAATAACCTTCAAATGAGTTTCAACAAATATCAACACTTTGTCCTATTTAACCTTGCCCAAAGTGTTAAGTTAGTCCTGCCAAAAATATATCATGTCGATAAGGGAAAAGCAAGGATTTTTAATGCATTCACTCTATAATAATTAAGCCACTTTGAGTGCTAATTTAACTCGTCAGCAAAATCAAATCAGTAGATGACCATTCAGTTTTAAACAATACATAGTTATTGATATTAGTATCATCTAGAAAGTAACTTGGTGCACAGTTCTATTATTACAAAAATTAAATAAATTTTGTAAACTGAATTTCTAAAGAACTTTATGTAAATCTGAAAAGCTATGGTGGACCAAGCAGCTCCAAGGCGGAAAGTACAAATCAATTAACCTGGATTCCTCTAAATATCTCAGCATACATAATCATGTATAATGACAAAGTCCACACTGAATGTCTACTTCATAGGGCCACTCATGTAATAAGTTTTGCAGAGCCCAACTTCTAGTTATTTACCATTACCACTGATGATATGACATATAAATGACGTTCCTAGAACCGGGGTGGAGACAAAAAGAAAGCGTGAATTTATTTTGTTATTCTTCTCGGGGTAGGATGACAGTACAACTAATAGACGGTAATTGTTTGCTGGACTACTTTCTACAAATGAAACAACAAAAGTACATTTAAAACTGTAATTTTTTCATGTCAGTTGAAGTCATTGCCTCCATGAGGAGCTTATCTTGTTCAAGTCACAGTTATGGTAATGGTAGCAGGCAACAGATCCTGATTTTTTCAGTGTTAATCTAGTTGTTTAAATATGAAACTTTGAGAGAGAGAGAGAGGGAGGGAGGGAGGGAGGGAGGGAGAGAGAGCGAGGAAGGGGGGGAGGGGGAGAGAGAGAGAGAGAGAGAGTGTGTGTGTATAACTTTACAGTCTTATTGGTTGGCGGGAATCCCAAACATAAAACAATGTAAGCTTATTATAATTTATGCTCTCAGAAAATGTTCTTTTTTACTTCCGTAATTATCCCAGCCCTATAAATGGCACAAAGATATAACAAGAGTAAGAGTATACAAAAAAGAGAATTAAAGTGATCATACAACGTAGTACACGTTTATTAAGCATATATGAAGTTAAAGTAAAAATGAGGGTCGAGTACCTTGGTCCTCGTTCTGCTTAGCTTCACCGCATCTGAGATATGCTACATCATCTAAATCTAATGGAAAACCTTCAATTTGTGCAAATTCTTCCATTAAACGCCCAATGAGACAATAAGCAAACAAACTAGTCTCGTCGCTTGCTCCTTGAATGGCCAGGTATGGCTTTTTATTTATTATTTTCTTATCACTTATATCCCTACAAGAGATGTTAGATTCTATATAATTAATAGGCTCTTTTTTCATGACAGAATGCCCATTAAATGAATGAGGTGAAACGCAGGCACTTTCGGTTTTTGCCTTCTCCGTGTTCAGAGTAGACAAGGAGAAAGCACCTGATGAATCTTCTGTATTGATACAGGTCAACTGCATAGAATCTACTTCAGCTTTATAAGTTCTGTTTTGTGTATGAGGAGAACAGAAATCTTGAGCATTATGAGGCTCTATGGTGAAATTAGCTGAAATGCTCTCTGTAACACTTTCTGATGGGTCGTGCCGCTCACCAGAACGAAACCTGCTATTATCTGAAGGTTCATTTTTCATATAATTAACATAGTATTCATCATCATCGCTGTCTTCCGAATCTTCCATATATGAATCCGCAAAATCATAGTCAAACTCATGTTCATTAGATAAATCCCACACGATCTGTTTCATGTGAGCACCCACACTCAATATGCATTCAACTTCCTTTTCTATATCCTCCTTTGAGAAGTACTTTAGAGAAACAGTACGAAATTTCTGATTAATAACAGCGAGAACTTCCAGTAACCCTCCCGGAATACTGTCCATGTCACTGCATTCAAACAGATATTCAGTTAACAACTTTCTTATAGCACTCCGCGAACTCCTTTTTGATAATTTAGACCCTGGATCTAGCAAAAGTTGCAGTTTCTTCAGTTCCGGAAACCTCACCCTCCTGTTAAGGAACCAAATAGCCTTCGCGATATCCATTTGCACAACTTGTATATCTGGTGAAAACTCTCTCAAGTCTGTCACATACTGATTGCCTAGAATTAGCCTTAAAGCCAAGACTGCAACCCCCATTGCTTTACTTAATAATTCCCGCGATTCATCACCTTCACCAGCTGACAACATCTCAACACAAGTTTTTCTCAATAAACTGACTAATCTATCACGTTTCCATCCATTTTTTGGGGGTTTTACCTGGGGAATGTATCCCCTGATACCTCTGACCTTTCTGTGCATTGCAAGAAGGGCGCAAGTAGGTAATTCATCAAGCCCGTCCAATACATTCAGAACAGCATCTTGGTATGATTGAGATGAAGAATCTAAGAATTTTACAGGAGATCTACGAAAACTACGTGGGTCCTTGAGAAGCGGGGATAGCTTTTCAAAGAAGTCGTCATTAGGGCTTGAAATCATTTTTCGAAGATAATCTTTAATAACCTTTATCATCTTCCACCGGATTTTTTCAAAGTCGACTGAGCCATGTGTCAGTATGTCAGCAACACTGCAAAGACATTTGTTTGTCATATAATCAAGCAGAGACGATAGATATCGTACATTATTAGGCAGATTTAAGGGCAGCATATATTTGCTAAATGCTGCTTGTTCCTTCTCTTCTTTATATCCATTAACTCCTCTTTGAACAAATAATTTGACGGTCTCATAGAATACCTGAAACATACGGGAATTCATTACATCTAATAAAAGAAGAGTAAAAAACCAGAGGATGGAAACACAAGGTTAAATCTTCCCTTTTTCACTATATACATATTATATCATATCCAATTATATTTTCATTTGACAAGTAAAAGGACAGTTCACCTGCTAGTTGCCAGAAAATAATTGACGAAAAAAGTGAATAAAGCACAATAAACATAAGTAACCATGAGCATGATGGTAATGATTAAGAATTCAAGGTATAATATATGAAGTGACAAGTGCACCTAGAGTAAAATTTTTATATCACTCCCGAATCATTTAGCACAGCAATTTTTCTAAGTTTGTAAAATACTTACATCATCCTCCCTAAGCAAAGACTCTGGTAAAGTCCTGCACAAGCAGAAAAAGGAATTAAAGAATCCACGGCAAGAAAGAGCACATTATGAGTGAATTAGTGATATGAACAAAGAGCAGAATTAATTAGTGAGTTGAGAAAATGGAATTAAGAATAAGTAAAGAACCTGTTAGGTGTAGAGGTTATAAGTTGTTTTTCCTTTCTGGATATAGAAAGTCCAGCTAGCCACCTGCCAAACCTCATCAATTTGTTATTCAAGCCAAGCCTTTATGATAACTGATAAGTAACTTACAAGCAAAATAAAAAAAGAAAGAATACCTTCGTTTGATTCTGAGGCGATTCTCTTGATGAGTGAATTGTGACATAAGCCATTTTACATCTTCTGATGCATAAAAATCCATCCCTTCCTTCCTTACTTCTTCTTCTATTACATAAATATATTAGTATACTCTAGATAACTGATTGTGTGGCATTGAAATGCCAAGCAGCCTTGCAGGGAAAAAAAGAAGATCAAATACCATATACCTAGGGCAAGAAGTCAAACTACAAAATCAACAGACACACAATTAACTCTTGAAAATTTTGCAGCAATAAAGGTCAGTTTCATTTCTCAGTATCCTAGTTCAGATGACAAATTTAGTACTCTCAGTCTCTCACATCACATGGTATTCTGAAGAAGCACTCAAAGTATCTAACATCTCACTAATATAATTCTTAACTAGTTTGCCATTCTGCATCTAATTCTTAACTACTCACATTGATTGTTGTTATATTTCATATGTACTGAATCTGCAGAATGTCAATTTGGGTATGGAGTTCCTAAAATAGAACAATACATTATTCACCAATATATTCAACCCCTGTGATCTAAATTCTAAATATGATGTCAAATTGTCATCGCCAAATAAAAGTAAAAAAAAACAAGAACCACCTTGGACAAAGACACTATATACAGACTGTCACTTCACAACCAAATTAAGAATGCACATTGCAGCAAGCTAAGGCTGTCAGATATCTTTCACTTGTGTAGCTAAACAAGTGAACTTGCTTTGCTTCTGTTCCTGTATTCTACTTGTATACAGGTATAGTTTGAAATCTTTCCATTCAGCAATCCACAAATTTATGAAATAAAATTTATAGTCTATGTTTCAGCTGAAAACTATATACTCACTTATAAATAGTCTAAATTTATTAGATCACCAAAATTTCAGCATACGAAATGAAAATAATAGTTTTACAGAGAAAATAGGTGTGAAGCAAACATTTACTTAGGAAATAATTTAACAAGTTGACACAAAAATCAGCATCCATACAAAAATGCCCAACCTACTTGATCAAAAAACAGTAACATCTAATCTGGGCTTGTCGGAACCAGCAGTGACCAGATTCGCATATGCTTAAACAAATTTCAAAATTCTTGCAATCAAGGAACAATCATGAAAAATGCTAAGATAACAATAACATGTGTGTCTGCGGAGTCTTGCATTGAACATGATCCATTTTTAAATGTACTGCGGAAATATCATGCATTACAATTTAAAAAATAGAGACAGATAAACATTCAACCATGATAGCAAGAGTACAAGTTACTCTGTGTTTCAGGAATACATCATCATCATCATCATCATCATCTAATTAACTGTAAGTTAGTAGAAGATTAGGATTTAGGCCCCAAAGCAGAGAATGGGGGTATGTATTAAGAGGAGATATACACTACTAATCTTAGGTAATTACAATAGTTACTTTCTCACAGGCAATTGGTCGAACAGGTGGGAAACTACTCAAACAATATACACACATTATTCTCTACTCCATATGTTTGAATGAATGGATAGCAGGAAAATTTCAATTAACATATCTGTAAATTGGTTTGTGTGCGCATGTAAGACTGGGGGAGGAGGAGACACTGTGAGAGAAAGAAATACATAGAGACAGAGAGAGAGTAGATAAATATGTACCTTGAGATGTTAACTTCGGAGATACCGAGATAGGCAATAATTTGAACTAGACAGACACAAACGCAAGCCGCCTTTTTCCGGTGTTTTGCAAATAACAACTCGGTTTTATTCGCACTATACAATCCGGCCGGAGACTAATCGGAACAAATGTTCCAATCAGTTATTGTATTAAATTTAACTAGCTCTAAAATCCGTGCAAGGCACGGGTACGCTAGTAAATCGTATTGGTTTATGAATTTATTTAATTATTATTTAAACATGCCTGCGACTAAAATGGTAATACCCAAAAAACTTATGTAATAAAAAAAATTAACTAAAAAACATATTAAGTCTAATATATATTATGCCTGTGACATTTTATTATAATGTACTGACAGTTAAACATAAAAAAAGAAAATGGACAGAACACTTGCTTCTATTCAAAAGTCAAAACCTTCCGCAACCCTAGAATCCTAGATTCGTAGTTACCAAAACAATCCCATAAATGAAACACGGTAGAGTTGAACTAGACCCGAAATGGAACAAATAAGAATCAAAGAATGAAATAAGAACTCAATTAAGGAAGTCAAATTTAGAACTCACATAAGATATGATTGAGAGAAGATGTGAAGGGTTGATTGGATGTAAAAAATGAGTGGGTTTAGATATAGCAGGAATTAAGTATGGGATAATTCGATCCTATCACTTCTAAGAAATGCTATTTGATATCCGAAAATTTATAGTTGGTATGGATAATTATTATTCCAGATTCTTCATGAATTAAAATGCAAGCTACCAGATAACAAGATACCTCCTCCAACAATTTTATCGAAGATATATAAAAGACACCTTTAGGGAAAAGATTTCTCTTTAAGTTAATGAACCAACTACTATATACCATTGCATTTTGACTTTCTCAAATACCCAACCCCGAGGATATATTAGTACAATGAATACATAATATTTCTATATAAACAGTTATAGGATTAAGAATCCAAATATTAAAGCCATAATGTAATACTATTATAATTCTTAGGGAAATAGCAAAGCGAAATCCGGCATATAATTTATTGCACAAAAAAGGTAGTCTTAATAAATTAGAGTGAATTGCATGTTCCATCCCTAGTATTAGTAAATATTGACATGGGTAAACCAGTTATGAAAATGATGCAGTTTGCTGACAACCTCAAAATCCGATGCACCATCCGATTACTAAAATGATGCATGTTCCACAGAGTTTTTTTTTTGTTTTGCTAATTGAATTGCTTTCATACTTTATTGGAGATCTTTTTAAGAAGTTTCAAACTTACGGATTTGGTTTTTAATAAGTATTTGTTGCTGTGTTTAGGTTTCTATTAGAGTGTTGATGAAGTTTTAGAACCTATAAACTTGTTGGATCTTCAATTAATTTTATTGGAGATTAAACCAAGTCATGATTTTATATCCGAAAGATATACCCAAATCAGAAGTACCTCTTAATTTAGATGTGAAACTGTCTGAGAAATCTAAAGTGCATTAGTATTAAAACTAACCTGACCAAAGTGGATTACTTAAAAACTGTGTGTGACAATGGCCCTGAGGATGCAAAATGCATTTCAGTTTTCTCGTCAACTTGTTCGAGTTAGCTAGTCAAAAAGTTTTAATTTAAGAGAATCCGGTAGTACCTGGGTGGGGTGGTGACAAAGGTGTTCATAGTGCTAAAATAGGTCTTGAGTTTCATTGTTACCTCCCATTTCCTATACTAAATAGTATACCACTATACCAACTATCTAGGAAAGATAGTGGTTTCAAGTGTGTGGTAAAGCAGACTGTTAAATTGTTTACATATATACTCCGTAAATCAAATTAAGTAGGCGGTGTACCGTTCTCACTGTTAGATCAATCATCTTCTAACTTGTACTTCTTACGGTACATATCTTGTTTAAAGAAATAAAGAGCACTGCAGATATCTAATTTCATTTCAATACACAATATCACATTCACTTGAGTGGTAAAATACAGTAAATATTCAAATAATTTGAACTCTAGAACTTAAATAATCCAAATGAAATATTCAAAAACCAAGTACAAACATAAAAATTGATACTAGAAAGGTAAGGATTATACCTCCACGAAGCTTTTAAGCTACAATCCAATCAACGAAACAACAAAACAAGATTTCCCCAAACTCAGAACCCTAGATTCTAATCTTCCAAGAAACTCCACAAAAACTTTATTTTGTAACTTATAGCTGATGATTTTCTACTCCCTTTCCTTCTACAAGCCTTAATTCGATCTTCCAATCGTATCTGATGATGTGTTTGATTAAGAGAGATATTAATAATAAAATCAAATTAGTAATTACGTGCACACAGAGAGTCTCGTTCTGATATATAATATAGTAAAAGGAGTCTATGTAAATTGTTTAATTAAGAAACGGAATTTAGTCATCATTATTTATTCATTTAGATATAAATAATGATCTTTGCAAGATGTAATCATCAAAGATATGAATTTTTAATATTATTAACTTAAAACCGTGCGATACAATTTTTTTTAATATTATATAAATTTCTTAAAAAATATTCTGAATTGATATCTTCAATTTATTCATTATTTTTATTTTTATTTTAAATGATAAAACTTCATAATAATTATATTTATACATTCATATGTTTATAATTTTTTTAAAAAAAATTTAAACCTATATAAGATTATAGTCTTAGTACCGGGGAAAATAATATTATTATAGCGATTTTATAGTTTTTAGGGTAAAAATACAATGTCTTCATTATATTGGAACCTTAACAAAAATATTATTTTAAAGAGGTTATTATTTGATTGATAAACTATGAGATCTATTTGAAAAAGACAATAGTACTCATTGAACGATATAATTTATTAATCATTTTATATGTGTTTTAAAAATAATAATATTATGTTTAGTTAAAAGTTAATTTTTGTGTCTCCATAATGTTGAAACCTTTACAAAAATATTATTTTAGATAGGTTATTACTTAATCGATTAACCATAAAAACTATTTAAAAAAGACAATATTAGTGATTGAAAGATATAATTTTATTGATTATTTTTTGTGCATTTTAAAAAGTAATAATTATTATGTTAATTATTATGTTTAGTTAAAAGTTAATTTTTGGTTCATATCAATATGATATGAATTATACTTAGTTATCAAATTGATTTATCATATATAATTTGTTTACATTATTTTATTTTAGACCGAGGTCCATTACTACGTCTAAATCCAACTAATTATTTTAGGTTTAATTATAATTGTTTTTTTCCGAATCAGTATATATGATTTTGTTTTAGTTGGTCGAATTATATTTTTATTATAATTTTGTGTTAACTTGGATCATTTGTATAACATTTTTTTTCGATGAGTAATATATATTATTTTGTCTATCTTAATTCAATAGTATAATTTTTTTAGCCGAATCAGTTGAATTTTTTATTTTGTCTTTTATCTTTGATTTCTCAAACTGTCTTCCTCTTGACTTGTTTGACTTGTGTTTTCCCTTTTTCTGAACTTGCTTTTATCACTTGCAGAGAACTTATTAAAGCCACCATTTCTTTGTGACTTCTTGAATCTCATCTTCCTGAAACCTTTCACCAATATTGCTTCCATTTGAATCATTTGAGGATCATCAAGCTTTATGTCAGAATCATCATCAGTATTTATGTCAATATCTGATGAGTCGTCAGTATCTGACTCCAGAGCAATAGTTTTCTCCTTAAGTTTTTTTGAGTTTATAAGTTTCAGCATTCAAGGCAACAGACTTCACCTACTTTCCTTTCTTTTCTTTCTCTGCTGAATCTCCAAGTCATGAGTTTTTAACATCCCATAGATCTCTTCCGGTGAGTGTAAATCAAGATGATTGATGTCAGTGTATCCCATTTTTCAGGAAGAGCTCTTAGAAACTTGGTGTTGGTTCAAGAGTTAAATTCTCAAGGAATTCTCTTTGCATATTCTCTCTTTTTAATATATTTTACGAGGCTTATATCTCATTTACCCAAAAAAAAACTTGGTGTTGGAATCTTCCCTGTCATATTCCCTTCCAACCAATGACAGATCATTCAACAGTATTAGAAATCTGTCATAAGTATCATTAGCAGTTTCATCAGACTTTACTTCAAATTGTTCATATTCTTGAATGAGAACATATCTTCAATTCTTTTTAATTTCTAGGGTTCCTTGACATTGAGTTTTCAGTGCATCACATATTTCATTTACATTTTTGCAGGCAATCACCCTATTTGACATAACAGTATCCCAACTGTTATGAAAAATAATCTTGACCTTTGTATTTTTAAGCATTGCAGCTTTTTCTACATCAGACCATTCTGATTTTTCCTTTCTCACACAGTGTTCGGGAACAGTTGGGATCATTGGAACAACCTTCTCAGGATAGGGTGGTTCATCAATCATTAATTATGTCAATATAGTTACAATCAATAGATTCAAGAAACATCAGCATCTTCACCTTCTATGTTGAATAGTCAGCCTTTCTCAGATTTGGGATCTTCACGCTTTCATACTTACTTCCTGATATCTTTTGATCTTTTCTGATTAAAATTAAATCAGACCGCTCTGATACTGCTTGTTACCCCGTAACGATATAATTTATTAAGGGTAGTTGGATATAATTATACCAGTAAATCAAAATCAAGATGTAAGATCAAAAAGAGTTTATTAAATATGATAAAACTGTTACAAAACTTTCTCAAGAAATTCTGATATTTTTTAGAGATGTTAGATTACAATAATTCTTGAGATAAAGTTAATCAAAATGATAACATATTATGTGTTTATATACTACACAACTACTCTATCAATTACAAGATATGTTATAAAGATATTTATCACGTTTCTATACATTTCTCAATTAACAGCTACGTTCCTATAAATCAGGAACCGACAAATAAACATCTCCTCAAATACTGGGACTGTATAAATCAGTAGATACTGATTTATTCTGTTATCCTGACAACCAGACATATCATTATGTATGTCGACATCCTGACGCAATGCTGATCCTGACCTATGGCAAATCCTGATGCCTTGTATCTTCCCAGCAGATCCTGATGTTTACTTAGAGCGTTCTCACCCAACACCCCAACCTGTGGTGTCATAGAGTATACATCTTAGCAGCTGACTGAGACTGTGATTTTTCAGCAGTCAAGCAAATAGGTACCGTGTTTATCTTAGCATCCACCGAGTAATAAAGCCATCTTTCATTTTTTCCACTCCTTTGACTTCCTTTGTTGCAGAGTTTAAGATTACACAAGTTTCAGGATAAAACATTACATCACATCCATTATCTTTGGCTAATTTGTGTATGAACATTAGATTATGATGAAATTGTGGCATATAGAAGACATTTTCCATCTCCAAGCCATTCTGCAAATACACATCTCCAATGTACGTTATTTGAGCAGTGTCTCCAATAGGTAGATTAATTGATAGCTTTCCTAGATTACTTCTGATGGTTACAAGGTTCTTCATTGATGCAGTTATATGGTCTGAAGCTCCCGAGTCCATGATCCATTCATGCTACAGTGTCCTCATTTTGATGGTATTTATCATTCCTGGGAAGGGAGAGTCCAGTTCTTCTTCAATTTCAGTGTTTTTACCAGAGTTATCAGGCACTAATTGTAACAGTTGTGATAGCTGCTGTGCTGTGAGCCTCACAACTTGATGGCCCATGGACCCTTTCACAACAGTATATGCCATCCTAGCACCCCCAGGTCTGTTGCCACTTCAGTTGCCACCAGTTGATTGATTTCTTCTAGTTGGTTTTTGTATTTATGGTGCCACTTTGATAACCTACCACTGATCAACATTTTTCATTACTATGCCCTCTTCAATCACAAGTTGAGCAAACAAGTGATTTTTCTGCCTTGTGGCTGAAATATCCCCTGTCTGTATCATGACATGATGGAGAATCTCTCTTTGTGGCTCTTCCTGTTGAAGATCAGAGCAAGCCATTTCCACATTAGGCAATGGAGTCACCATCAAGAGTTGACTCATTTGAGCCCCATATATATCATCAATTCCGTTTAAGAACTAAAATAGTTTAGACTCCTCTTTAAGAGTGACAATAGCTTTTAACAAAGCAACCACATCCTCAGATTTTGAAGTAACAGTAGGCAATACATTCATGGCATCTATTTCTTCCCACAACATACTTAAAGTAGTGAAATATTCAAGAAAAACTTAAACCATTTTGTTCAAGGCAAAAAGGTCTCTATTTAATTTGTATTTCTTAGAGCCGTTAGTTAACATGAATCTTTTCTCGAGTTGTTTTCATATTTCACTTGCAGAGCTAAGGAACAAAATAGATTTCTTCATAGATTCACAAAAACTGTTATGGAGCCAAGAAATTACCAGGTTATTACATATATCTCATTGCATGCCTTCAGATTCATCAGTGGTGCTTTTTTTGACAATGCCAATAATAAACCCCGATTTTCTTTTTGAAGCCAAATGGATTTCGAGTGATCTTTTCCATGACCTGTAGTCACCAGATCCTTGCAGTTTTGTCACGCTAATAGATGTAGGCCCATCTAAAGGATGGATAAACATAGGGTTTTGCATATCAGTATAAAAGAACTTAGCGCTAACTGCCATTGAAAGTGAGTTTCAACAGCAAAAAAATTTGAATCAAGTATGTGTGTTGTGTTTAACAGATCTCACTTATTCACTCTTGTTGCAAAAACAAACAGTTGTTCATTCACTAGCTCTGATACCATATTGACAAAATAACAAGCAAATGAAGAGTTGTGCAAATATGTTTTAAGAGGAGGAAAGAACTGTTTGATTCAAGTCGGTGAATAACACCCAAAAGGTTGTTACATACAGCAACTTAGTACGTCCTTTTTATTGACCCTACTAGACAATGATCTTAATTGCAACATTCCAAATATAACAACTAACTACTACCAAATACCTAAGAGATGTCCGTGAGGAATACTGTAGATAAACATTACTACAATAAAGCTTAATGCTCATCTAGAATGTCACCTTCAATCTTCATCGGTATAAGATACTCAACTGATAGTTGGGTATTTCATATATGTGATACTCCACTAACAATCCACTAACAATTAGCTATCTCGTATAAATTGAATAATACACTCACAGTTGGGTATTCTATCGACTAAAGTTGACCACTTTTCAGAAATTGATCATTTTTGTTAATTTTATTTAAAAATAGGTTAAACTTGTCCTTCACCCCATATTCATTTGGGTTCTCTATCATAAACAGCTTTACTTCCCAAATCGATTTTGCAATTATCGAGTCAAAAAAGGAGTACTTAAAAAATTGTCAATATTTGATGAAATCAGTCTTTAATTGGTTGAAGAAATTAATAAGTTAAAAAGCGATTTTTAAAAAATTGTATCCGTTAACTTTCCCGAATGTGCAAAATTTGCATTGCTCCAGCCTAATATTCCTTTTAGGCTATGTTCTAAAAATTCTGATTTTTGCTTCTAAAAAAAATCGATTAATTATTGTTTGTTAGCTTTTCAAATCAATTTTGCGATATTTCAAGAATTGGTGAAACCGATCAATAGTTAATCAAAATATTAAGACGGTACATTTGAAGCTGGAGTCATTTAAAGTCGATTTAAAATCATTAACTTTATCTGATAAATTTATCAAGTTCTCAGTGTATCAGGAAATAGGAATCAGTCAATCTTCATCTAAAGTGTGTTGTGTTTCTTCCAAGTCTTTTCTAGTAATCCTAAATTATGTCTAACTCGTAACATATGATGACTTAAAGTAAAACGTACTTCCCAAATCCTTACACTTCACTTTGTGCACAAACATACAAAATGAATGAAGCACGTATAGCACAGTTGCTTCATTAAAACCCCGTGCACTCTAGAAATATACTTGTGCTACAACTTACTGGGCACAAGTTTATCATAAATTAGTACCTTTATATATGGAAAAACAGAATCATATCAGCCATTTATACAGTTTAAAGATTCAAAGTTATATTACAGAGGTGCCACTATTTCCTACCTTGCTTCCATTGCAGAAATGGAGAGACCATTCACCGAAATTTTTTCTGATAAGTTGTTCTCTTGTAATTCATTCCCACGTGCCCTGCTTCCGCTATAAAATCGCGGTTTCTTGGAAAATGGTAGAACTGCAGTGTCATTGCCTAACATGGAGATAACATCGACCATTGTAGGCCGATCAACATCATTATTTTCGACGCACAAAAGACCCAAGTGAACACATCTCAGAAATTTTTGTTGAATACATGAATCACTTATAGATGGATCAACAAGTTCAAATGCAGTATCTCTGTTCCATAACTCCCGAGCCTTGCACCATTGATAAAACAAAGTAATTTGTTAGTGTCAAATGTAATGCAGTTTCAGAGATTGAGCAAGAGATAGTGAGAGAGAGAGAGAGAATGAGAGAGAGAGAGAGAACATTGTAACTGAATTGTAAATCTACATCTCTTGAAATGATTCTGTTACAAGAAAAGAGTTATATAGGCTCGGAGTCATACAAGTGTGATACTACATTTCTAACTAACTTTTCCCCCATTTCTCTATTTCTATATTTCAATATTTAATAGTCTAATATCCCCCCTCAAGTTGAATGATTCTGAAACAAGTTGCAGACATTCAACTTGGAAAGAAAGAACTTGATAACAGCAGCACTTGTTGCCTTGGTGAACATATCAGCAGGCTACTGTCCTGAGGCCAAGTAAAACATCTGAATAATTCCCTTTTTGAGTTTTTCACGAACCAAGTGACAGTCGATTTCGATGTGCTTAATTCGTTCGTGAAATACTGGATTAGATGCTATATACAATGCTGACTTGTTGCCACAATAAAGAGAAGCTGGCATAGTATGATTTAGCTGAAAGTCATTAAGTAAAGCCAGGAGCCAAGTTATTTCACAGCACGTATCTTCCATGGCCCTGTATTCTGCCTCAGCAGACGAACGAGATATAGTTGGCTGCTTTTTGCTACGCCAAGAAACAAGAGAAGATCCAATGGTGATGCAGAAGCCAGTAAGGGATTGTCTGGACTCTGGACAACCAGCCCAGTCAGAGTCAGTATATGCTGTTATCGGTAAATTTCCAGTGGCAGAAATGAGCAATCCTTGTCCAGGTGCCTGTTTTAGATATCTAAGTACTCGATAAACAGCTTGTAAATGATCCGAACGAGGTTTTGAAAGGAATTGAGACAATACATGGACTGCATATGATAAGTCAGGTCGAGTGATGGTAAGATAGATCAAACGACCCACTAATCTTCTATACATTGCAGTATCAGTATCAGATAGGAAGACAGATGAGTTGTCAATAAGTTTGTGGTTTTGCTCAATTGGAATGACAGAAGGTTTAGCTCCAGATAAGCCAGTTTCCTTGATAAGATCAAGAGCATATTTGCGTTGGTTGAGATAAAAGCCAGTGGTTGACCTGGCAACTTCAATGCCCAAGAAATACCTGAGAGAACCCAAGTCCTTGATCTTGAATTTGGTCTTGAGAAATGCTTTCATAGCATTAATATGTTTAAAAGATGAGCCAGTAACCAATATATCATCTACAGCCATGAATATGGAATTACTAGTGAAGGTGAATAAGTTGTTATCACTTTGAGACTGTTTAAATCCATAACTCTGTAGAGCTGTAGAAAGTTTCAGATACCAACACCTAGGAGCCTGCTTCAAGCCATATAGTGATTTCCTTAATTTGCACACAAACTGAGATGAAACAGATTGATGTGCTGTAGATAGAACTCTGTATCCAGGAGGTAGTTTCATATATACTGTTTCATTTAGATCTTCATGGAGAAATACATTAGTAACATCCATTTGAGTGACATTCCAGGCCTTTTTAGCAGCAACAGCCAAGAACACTCTCATAGTGACCATCTTTGCAACAGGTACAAAGGTATCAAAATAATCAACTCTAAATTCTTGAGTGAATCCTTTGGCTACTAACCTAGCATTGTATCTTTCTACTGAACCATCTGGATTATATTTTACTTTAAACAACCATTTGCAGTCAATGACATGTTGATTTGGTGGTAAAGTAACCAACTCCCAAGTTTGATTTGATTCCAAAGCGTGAAATTCAGTTTTCATTGTAGCACACCCGTTAGGATCTATAACAGCTTGCTTAAAAGAATAAGGCACTTGAATCTGAGATGTCTTGGTTACATAAGCTTTGTATGAAGAAGATATATTCTCATAAGATATGTACTGATGAAGAGGATAAAGACAAGTAGACGCAGAATAGGTGGAGCAGGCTGTAGCAGATGGTAAACCAACATAATCCTTGAATTTTGATGGAACAGTTTTATTCCTTACTAGTCTAGCAAGAACTTGAGGTTCAATGTTAAGAATTTGTTCTGAATTATCAGAGTCTAACACTTGAGATGGAGAGTCTAATACTTGAGATTCTAAGATATGACCAACAGGTGAATCAATGGATGATTGCTCAGCATTAACATCAACAGGATTAATATCCTCAAGAGTACTCTCACAGATAGTGAATAAAGGAGTAGAAGCATGAGATTTATTTAAAAAAGGAAACACTGTTTCAACAAATCTGACATCTCTAGATATAAAGCATTTTTTAGTTGATAAATCAAGAATTCTGTAACCCTTTTTGGCATAAGGGTATCCTAAGAAAATACCTTTAATAGCTCTAGAACTTAGTTTGTCAGTGTCAGTAACATTTGTTGCATAGCAAAGACAACCAAACACCTTAAGATGATCATAATCTGGCAATTTTTTATATAGTAATTCAAAAGGTGTTTTATATTGAAGTAATTTGACAGGTAACAAGTTGATAATATGAGCAGCAGTCAAAATAAAATCTCCCCAGAATGAATTAGGAAGATGGGATTGAAACTTAAGGGCTCTAGCAATGTTAATGAGTTGTTGATGTTTTCTTTCAACCCTCCCATTTTGCTGAGGTGTATGAGCACAACTCATTTGGTGAATGATACCTTGAGACTGAAGAAGTTCAGTAACAACATGATTGGTAAACTAAGTACCATTAACAGACCTGAGGATTTTGACAGAAGTGAATTGATTCTTTGCATACTCAAGAAAATTTTTGATCAGATTTGGAACTTGAGTTTTATGCCGAAATAAGAATATCCAGGTAGCTCTGGAATGATCATCCACTATGGTTAAAAAATAAGAACATTTATTATGAGTAACCTGTTTGTAAGGACCCCATACATCAATATGGATCATATCAAACACATTGCTACTATAGGAATTACTGGAATCAAAAGATAGCCTGTGTTGTTTTGAAAAATGACAGATATCACATGAAGAAAAATCACAGTGTTTTACATGTACATCAGGAAGTTTAGTTAAGACATCAACATAAGGATGTCCTAACCTATTGTGCCACAAATTGACAGAATTAGAATTGGAAGTACAAGCACTATGATCAAAAGAATTACAAGTTTGAGAATGATCTGATGAGACTAAAGCAGATGAAGTTGAGGCTTGAAAGAGATCAGGGAGTTGTAATTTGTATAGAACATCTTGCAAGTTACCAATCTCTTTCTCCCTCTTCAAGATAAGGTCCTGCAAAATACATGTCTGTTCAGTAAAAATAACATGACATGATAGATGTTTTGTGAGTTGTGATGTTGAAATGAGATTGCAATGAAAGGAAGGCACACATAGGACTTCAAAAAGAGTGAAAGAAGATGTCAGCTTAACATTTCCTATGTGAGTGATAGGAACAATTGTATTATTTGGCAAGTGCAATACTGATTTCACAGATTTAGAATTACTCAAGACTGTGTAGTCAAATGTTATGTGATTAGTAGCTCCTGAGTCTATTATCCAGTCATATACAGCTAGAGGATTACTCATACCAGTAGTATTAGCACTAACTGTTGTAGAAAATACTGCAGATGAGAAGATCATACCAGACATATGAGCATTTGAGGAACCAGATGTCTGGCATTGAGATTGCTTAATTGATTCTTGAATCATTTTAGCAAGTTGTTGGCATTGAGTATCAGAGAAGGCATTGAGAGTAGCATTTGAGTTGTGTTCTTTGTGAGAAGTATCAGTTTTGTCTTCATTAAGACTCACATGAGCAACAACTACAGATTTGTTTCCTGCATTTTGCTTTCTTGGTTTAGGCTTAGGTTTGCCATACATTTTGTGCCACTCTGGATAGCCATGGAGACAGAAGCATTTGTCTCTGGAGTGTTCTGTCATTTGATAGTAATCACAAGTAAAAGCAGAATTACCTGTTTTCCTTTGACCAGCATTGTTTATCCCTTTAGTTCTGAAATTGGGGTTAAATTTCACATTCATTGCCATGTTTTCTGTCACAGGAGTATTAGAGATAGAAGCAAAATCTCTTTGAGATTCTTCTTGGAGAAGCAAGGAGAATGCCTGATTGAGTGATGGTATTGGTTTCATTAGAAGCAGCTGTCCCCTAATTTCAGTAAATGCATCATTCAGTCCCATAAGAAACTGACTTAGTTTCAGTATTTCTTCATACTAATTCAATTTTTGAGCACTCTGACATGAACAGTTGGTTGTTACACAGGTACATTTTGGAATAGGTGCTAGATTATCAATTTCAGCAACAAGTGTTTTGAACTTAGTAAAGTAAGATGTAACAGAGAGATTGCCTTGTTGTAGAGAAGACAACTCTTTGCGAAGTTGAAATGTCCTAGGCATGTTGCTCTGAGAGAATCTAGTAGCCAAATCTTCCCAGATTTGTTGAGCAGTAGAGATATAAGCCACACTATTTCTTATTTCAGTGGATATTGAATTCAACAACCAAGACACAACCATATCATTGCAGCGATTCCACATTGCAATTTGAGTGTTATTATCAGTTGGCTTGCTAACAGAGCCATCAATAAATCCTAGCTTAAGTTTAGCAGATAAGGCTATAGACACAGATCGACTCCATTGACGATAATTTTGCTCAGTTAAGAGCATTGTAACCAAAGGTGTGCCAGGATTATCAGAACTTTATAGAAAATAAGGATGATTAGTATCAATTGATACAGTATTAGATGATGTACCAGCAGTTGCAGTAGCATATGATCGAGTCATGATCAAAACACAATTAGATGCACACAATAAGTAGATAACAGATGCTATACAATATGTATAACAATTGTACGTATGATCAGAACAACAAGATTACAGTCCTGAACAAAGATTGATAACAAATGAGTATGAGAAAGACTTAGAGTTTGTAGAGATTACAATCGCAGAGATCACAAACTTTGCAAATCATATGGAGAGATCACAGATCGCTCTCGAAGAGATCACAGATTGATAGCGGAAGTAAATATTGTGTTCAGCAGTCGATTTCTTGCTCTGATACCATGTCAAATGTAATGCAGTTTCAGAGATTTAGCAAGAATCATTTCAAGAGATGTAGATTTACAATTCAGTTACAATGCTCTCTTTCTCTCTCATTCTCTCTCATTCTCTCTCTCTCACTATCTCGATTTCTTGCTCTGATACCATGTCAAATGTAATGCAGTTTCAGAGATTTAGCAAGAGATAGTGAGAGAGAGAGAATGAGAGAGAATGAGAGAGAAAGAGAGCATTATAACTGAATTGTAAATCTACATCTCTTGAAATGATTCTGTTACAAGAAAAGAGTTATACAGGCTTGTAGTCATACAAGTGTGATACTACATTTCTAACTAACTTTCCCCCCATTTCTCTATTTCTATATTTCAATATTTAATAGTCTAATAGTTAGTTATCAAGGTAAAATTTACTTTATTAATTATCATAGTAGTAATATGTGATATTACTTACCATTGCCACTAGGTTGGATGGACCATCAACATGATTGAAGCTGTTAATTTTTCGACCACTTAAAATTTCAAGAATCAGAACTCCGAAACTAAAAACATCCGATTTCATGGAGAATATGCCCTCCATCACATAGTGAGGAGCCATGTAACCACTACCATGATCAAAATGCAATCGATTAATGATATCTATAAATATTGGAAACTGATCTGTTACAAAAGTATTGGCCGCTATCTTAATTACTTACTATGTACCAACAACTCTGGTTGTATTTGTTTCCAATGAATTCAGCCTGAAAATTCTAGCCAGGCCAAAATCAGAAATCTTAGGATTCATGTTTTCATCAAGCAATATATTAGCAGCTTTAAGATCTCTGTGGATTATTTTCAATCTTGAGTACGTGTGAAGGTAGAGTAGTCCTTGAGCAATTCCCTCTATGATGCTAAAACGTCTCTCCCAAGTTAACTGTACCCTCTTATTTTCATCTGTCTCGAAAAAAGTATCAAAATTCAAACTCTTTAAACTTATAATATACAGCAAAATTGCAACTCAGCATGTAAATATAGTACTACTTACTAAAAAGAAAAGAATCCAAACTTCTGTTAGGCATGTACTCGTAGATTAACAACTTCTCCTGTCTATGAATGCAACAACCAAGAAGCCTGACAAGGTTTGTGTGTTGGAGTTTGGCTATGAGGATGAGCTCATTTTTTAACTCAGTCAATCCCTGTTTCGACTTTCTTGAAAGTCTCTTCACTGCTATTTCTTGTCCTTCTGAAAGTTGTCCCTGTGATTTTTCAAAGTTAGATGTGTTATTTTTCAAAGTTAGATGTCTTATGTTAAGTTGCTCAATGCAATGTCTTGCTTATTTTGTAGACAAACAAATTGATGTATATCTCTGGAGTTCAAAATCAAAAATATTTCACCTTGTAAACAGGTCCAAATCCACCCTCTCCTAGCTTATTGTCTAACGAAAAATTTCTCGTAGCAGCTATGATGCTTGTAAAGCTAAAGAATCTAAGATCACTTCCACCGTCATTTCCTAGTTCATTAATTGTGTCTGTGTATCCCTTTAGTGTCAAAACAGCTCTTGTATTTCAGTCTTCTTGGCTATCAAAGTTAAAAAGACAATGTATATGAACTGATATAATATTTTGAACAAGCTATATATTGAGTGCATATTCATGGGCCAGCTACTTTGTTTCTACCTTGTTTGATTTTTTTTCTCCGATAGTATAAAAGACCAGAGAGAAGCAGTAGAATAAGGGAGAATACCACAACAATGACAATAATCAACATCGACTTCTTCCTTTCTGCATTGAAAAGGAAGCACTGCTTTATTAGTTAGAACTCTTTAATTAGCTATACATTCTAGCTTTTCCAAGAAGAACCACATTTTTTTGTCTTCGAATTTCATATATATAGCTCGAAAGAAAGACTTGTGAACTTACTTTTTGAAAGATTGGCAGGAGACAGAACGTATACTTTTGGAAAATTACCACTGCTATGAAACTGAAACTTCGGATTGTTTCCCCTATAGAAAGTACATCCAGTATCACCATTATTCTTAAAGCCAAAACAATAGCAATCTTTCCAACACTTGGCTTTGCAGTCACTATAACCAATATTACCATCGTTATCATACGAAACATTGTAATATTCAAAGTATCCTGTTTGGATTTCATACTTCTGGAGGTGATTCCTACACTTAGGCTGCTCCCACAGCTCACATCCTGCATACAAAGGCTGGGATGCTCCTGTGTTGTATCCATAACAATTATCAACATATGCAATCTGTGGCCTATCTTCATCAAATATATTTCCCTGGTAGTCCAACCTCCAACCTGATACCAATTTTCGAGACAAAGGTGTCAAAAAAGGGTCAATCATAAGTGAATAAGAGAAGAACTCCTCGTATTTATTTGTAACATTTTTGAATATGTAATTGAGGTTGATGGCCTCAACCATAGGTCTGATGTTCTCAAAGTCTTTATTAATCAACTTCCCGCTAGTCCAGAAAATCTTTCCTCGATATTTGATCACCAAGATTCTTTTCTTGTGATCCCATTCCAGAGTGAAAGCTCCAGAGGATGGATCAGTTACACCCAACCAAGAAGTTAATGACCACGTGCGGTTAGTCTTGTGGTTGATCCCAAGTTTCATACCTGGTAAAAGTGCATCAGTGGGATGATCAAAGCTTTGCCAAAGAGCAACTTTCCCTTCTTTAAGTACTAAATTTCCATTATTTAACAGTGTTACCATTCTGTTTGAGCCTCGGCCAGAATATAAAATGATAGGATTATGGACATTATTGTGGCTGATGATAAGACTGCCTGATGTGTCTACAGAGAGCATGCCCGTATTGTTACGAATAGGTGTGTCTCTATTAGCAACCCAAGCTGGATGCTCAATAGTAAGTCCTTCACTGGAATTGGTGTAAGTGTACCATATGCCTAACTGAGATCGGAATCTTTTATATGAAAGAACCCCATGGAAAAAAGGCTATTGGAAGAAACTAATGTGGTTGAAGAATCAAAGAATTCACCTTGTTTTAGAGTGTTCTTCTGATTTGTAACAACTATTATTTCAAGAATAATGAGAAAAATCAACATTATGGAAAATACCATTATTCTCAGTGCTCACTTAGCTTGGATGCTGATTATTTTTGGAATCAACTAGCTACCTATAACTAATGTGCAAGTCAACTCATGTCAAGTCTGTGGTTATTTGTTTATGGTTTAGTCTAACCATGGCTAAATTTGATCTGATCTTATTTGTTTGACCCTTTCATGTTGGCAAATATGCTATACAGATGGTCTAAATACTTGTTCAAGGGTGTGCTTTTCATCAAAATATAAATATAAATCATTTTCTATTTCACTGTCTGTGTTGACTCATATATTGTTTGATTCAGGAAAGAAGTGTATTACATGATTTTATAATTTTACATCATTTTAGCGAGTTAAACAAGTACCATCAGGAGCAGTATGTATCTTAGAAGGAAAAATTGTAATACCCAAAATGGATCAGTTTATGTAATTTGTAGTTTGTACAATTCAGATATAATCTTCAGATACAAGTAATTTGGCACCAGTATTTTACCAAGTATTAGTCCTTTATAAAGAAACAAATTTATAGTACTGAGACAAGCTTCACTAATTTCTATCTTGCTTCCATCACAGAAATAGAAAGACCATTCAGTGATATGTTTTTTGATGGCATGGTCTCATGTGATTGTTTCTCACATGCCCTGCTTCCGGTACAGAATGCTGGCCTCATAGGCAGCGGTAAAATTGCAGTGTCATTTCCTAACATGGAAATCAGATTAATCATTGTAGGCCGATCAAGAGCATTTTCTTCAACACACAAAAGGCCCAGATGAACACATCTCAGAAATTGGTGTTCAATGCATGAATTGCTTATTGATGGATCCATAAGCTCAAATGCAGCATCTCTGTTCCACAATTCCCAAGCCTTGTTGATAATATAATCAAATAATGTGTTAGTTATAAGGTTTAATTAACTTGTAAATGATAATCCTTGTGAAAATAGATAAGTATATGTAATATAACTTACGAATGCCACTAGATTTAAAGGACCTTCAACGTGATTGAAGCTGTTGATTTTTCGGCCACTTAGGATTTCAAGGATCAGAACTCCAAAGCTATAAACATCAGATTTTATTGAGAATATGCCCTCCATCAGATACTCGGGAGCCATGTAGCCACTATCATTTATATTATTGAAATTTATTAATCATATGTAATGTATATGCATAGGCAATGTCTTAATTACAAACTGATAAATACTAGCAAGTAGTAAGCCAACTTACTGTGTGCCAACGACTCTGCTTGTATTTGTCTCTGACGAGCTCAGCTTGAAAATTCTAGCCAAACCAAAATCTGAAATCTTAGGATTCATGTTCTGATCAAGCAATATATTAGCTGCTTTCAGATCTCTGTGGATTATTTTCAATCTTGAGTACATGTGAAGGTAAAGTAGTCCTTGAGCAATTCCCTCTATGATGCTAAAACGTCTCTCCCACGTTAAATGCTCCCTCTTACTTTCATCTGTCTCAAACAAGTGACAATTTTGGAGCAAACTCCATTAGTTAAACATATAATAGTATTGCATTTTGCAAGTCAACAAGTGAATAGATCAATAGAGTATGACTTACTAAACAGAAAAGAATCTAAGCTTTTATTAGGCATATATTCATAGATTAACATCTTTTCCTGTCTATGAATGCAACAACCAAGCAGCCTGACTAGATTTGTATGTTGGAGTTTGGCTATAAGAATGAGCTCAGTTTTCAACTCTGTCAATCCCTGTGTCGACTTTCTTGAAAGTCTCTTCACTGCTATTTCTTGCCCTTCTGAAAACTCTCCCTGTGAATTGTAATTATTCAAAGTTATTAGTGATGTGTTGCGTACATTACAGTAAATTCTTATTTGTAGACAAACACACATGTTCCTCAGAATTCAGGAAGAGTTATAATGAACCTTGTGAACAGGTCCAAATCCGCCCTCTCCTAGCTTATTGTCTGACGAGAAATTTCTGGTAGCAGCTACGATACTTGTAAAGCTAAAGAATTTAAGATCATATCTGCCATCATCCCCTAGAGCATTAATTGTGTCTGTGTACCCCTTCAGTGTCAACAGATCTTTTATTTCTGTCTTCTTTGCTATCAAGGTCAACAACATAGGAGAAATAGTAGATTCAGATATTGTGAGACAACAAAACCATGTTGTGCATATTTCTAAGACATTAACTGTGTTAAATACCTTGTTTGTTTTTTCTCCTCCGATAGTATAAAAGACTGGAGAGAAGCACTAGAAATAAGGAAAGTACAACAACAATGATGAAAATTAATACTTGCTTCTTCCTTTCTGCATTAAAATGAAATCACTAATTTATTAGTTAGACTAATCTTAAATTAACTGACTCTATATACTCGACTTTGCTAAGGGAAAAACAAGTCAATATGTATAGCTAAATAACATATCCATCTTTGTTATGTAAAGCTAAAAGAGAAAAACGACTTGTGAACTTACTTTCTGAAGGATTGGCAGGAGGCAGAACATATATTTTAGGATAATTACCACTGCTATGAAACGTCAAATTACTTCCCCTATAGAAAGTGCATCCAGTATCACCATTATTCATAAAACCGAAACAATTGCAATCTTCCCAACACTTAACTTTGCAGTCACTGTAACTAAGGCTTGTGTTATTATCATCAATTAGAGAAACATTGTTGTTTTCAAAATAACCTGTTTGGATTTCATACTGAAGGGGATCCCTACACATAGGCTGCTCCCACAACTTACATCCTGCATAGAAAGTGTGTGGTGGTGATGATCTTGTGTTGTATCCATAACAATTGTCAACACCTGCAATTTGTGGACGATCTTCATCAAATATATTTCCCTGGTAATCCAAGTGCCAACCTGATAAAAGTTTTCGAGACTCAGGTGTGAAAACTGGATCGACCATAAGTGTATAATAGAAGTACTCTTGCTCCTCATTTGAAATTATTTTGAATTTGTAATTGAGGTTAATGAACTCAACCATAGGTCTGATGTACTCAAAATTTTGGTTGATCAATTTTCCACTAGTCCAATAAATCTTCCCTCGAAATTTAACTACCAAAATTCTTTCTCTGTAATCCCATTCTAGAGTGAAAGCTCCAGAGGCTGGATTGCTTTTACCTATCCAAGAAGTTAATGCCCACGTCCAGTTAGTCTTGTGGTTTATCCCAAGTTTCATTCCTGGTAAAAGTGCATCCGTGGGATAATCAAAGCTTTGCCATAGAACTATATTCCCTTCTTTAAGTACAAAATTCCCATTATCCAAGAGCTGCACCCTTCTGTTTAAGCCTCTACCAGAATATAAGACAATAGGATTTTCCGCATCACTGTGACTGATAATTAAATTGCCTGCTACGGAGTCTACTGTGAGCACACCTGTACTCTCATGAATAGGTGTGTCTCTATTAGCAATCCATGCCGGATGCTTAATGTTAAGTCCTTCGCTGGAGTTGGTGTACCATATTCCCAAGTAAGTCAGATTGGAACCCGTCAAAGTAAAGAATCCCAAGGTAAAGAGCTGATTCGTTGAAACTAATGTGGTAGTGGAATTGATGGACTCGCCCTGTCTCAGAAAGTGCTGCTCCGCTGCAACAAGAAATTCTACAAAAATTATCAACCATAACAACATTTTCGGAAATACAACCATTCTTAAATTTTGAAATTCTGTCAGCTAGAAAGCTATGATGCTTATTGTTTCTGGAAACAAGCTGGCTATAACTACTGTTTAAGTCGACTCATAACAAGTCGTTGGTTTTTTGGCAAATTGTGGCTACATACAGTAGATGCTGGTGAATATTCAGTCTCAAAGTGTGATTACCATCCACGATTGAAGAGTCAAGAAAGTACAGTGATTAAAGAACATATCATTGTCTTTTTAAATTGCATGAAATCTCTTTACTAATGTATTGTTTGTCTGTTTCCCTGTGGACTCGCATATTGTTAGATTAAGCTAGATTTCAAAACTTAAACATCACAATACCTTAAATGAGTAATGTGCAAAGTGACGTCTGTCATGGAAGAATAAATCAACAATGCAGTTGATAAATTACTACTGATTACTGAATGTCTCTTCAGGGAAAGGTAATCTGTAAGACGGATCAAATTATATAGCTTGTAAATGGTACGAGACAGGGATTATTTTGTTTATTACAAAAAGAATACAGATTGATATAAGCAAAGCTGCTGTCGAAATTGTAATGAAAAGTACATCTTTACAGTGTCTTGTTTATACTAGGACATAATGTATGAGGTTGGGACTTAGGCTGAGGCTGTCTGATCCGGATTTTCGTAGTCCATTTCAGTGTGCTCACTCACATTCCCAGCAGCAACAGCTCCTTCAAAGTTACTAATGTTAGAAAATATCAATGCAAGGATCCCAAATATGGAAGCACAAAATGCAACCCCAAATGGCCTTGCAATTGTCCCAGCACCAGCTGTTGCAAGCGTGAAACCTACACATGTTCCAAGAGCTCTTACCCATGAAAACCACACTGCGAATGCACCTTCTTTTCCAGATGGAGAACAATCTAACAACAAATTTCTTCCAAAAGCATGTAATACACCAGAAGCAGTGCCTTGAACTGCGGTAAAGAGCAAAACATGTTGGCTCTGCCAGTTCTTGTGGCGATAGTATAGCCCAAACCCGGTGATCATTGTTGAAAGAAAAAAGCCCAGCAACTGCATTTTCACCGCATCTGCCCTAATAAATTGCTGGAGTGGATGTAGTAGTGGTAAAGACAATAAAGGGACCGCAAAATATGTTATCCATATAAACAAAATGGTCTTTGGCTCTAAACAAAGCTGTCCTACAAGAAAAAGTACACCTCCAGTGAATATGGACATTGTAGTCATGGAAGAAAGAAAAACGCTAGCAAGACTACCAGCTGCATGTGGATAGCTAAAAACTGAAACAATGTGTGTTTTGGGAACAGAGCTAGGAGAAATTGTTGAATTCCCGCTAGGCCTGTTAGCAGTGAAGATATGTATTACTCCTGTGAGCCACATTAACCCACTGAAAATAGCAACAATCCATAAGCTTGTGAATTCATCTGGACCACGAAGCATGTGGTATGTGAAGGTGGAGAAAATGACAGAACCTAAAAAGCCAGCAGAAGTGGCATAAAGGGAAAGCCGACTTGCAATCCCTTGCCTTGATGTGAATTCGTTTTTGTGAATGCTGGAGCCAACAAATCCGCGAACCATAAGACCAAGGGAACGCGTGTGGGAGGCAGTGCCAACAGTTGCAGCTACAACAATGGCAGCAATGTATGGTGGGAAGATCCAATGTGTTTTGAAAAATCCAGCAGGAAGGCAGAATATGGCTCCAAGAGCTGTCACTGCTCCCGCTAGAAGTTGAGGCTGTGTACCATAGTCAAGGTTGATTGAGATGATGCCAAGAACTGGTGCTGACAGGATTATCCCTATAAACCAAGAAATTGATGTCCACTCTAATGCTGAGAAACTCGCGTTGCTAACATTAATTAATTTTGATGTTAATCCTTGGTACCTGCGGTGCATGAGAAATGCAAGTAAAGGTGCATATTACATTTCGTCAAACTTAACATATCAACTCCCACCATTTTAAACACTAAATTTTGCATCAAAACTTGTTTTTTAAACCTTGTAGTTACTAGTTACCCTACAGAATTACTTGTGTGAATAGCACAATTTACTTACACTTGCATGTCCTTTTTAGTACAATTCAATCCCTCAAAGCTTTTCTCCCACCCCTGCGATGTCTCTGGTGCTTTGAAAATATGGCTTATAATAAGTGGGAACAAGATAGGAATAAGAACAGTGTGAAGAAAATATGAACACAGGCCATAGAAACACCAAAGTATAACTTCACCCTTGTTAGGTTTATCTTGAATTCCCCCATATTCTCTATAGACTTCTTTAGCTCTCTCTAGCTTCATACTCACACTATGCACATCTGGTGTCTCCACATCTGTCACCTGACTCACCTCCTCTTCTAGCACTCTGGAACGTCGCGCTTGTTCAACACCTTCAACATTGGTTGGTTCTGCCATTAACTATAAGAGAAACCTTGTTGGTTTTGAGCAAATTTAAGATTAATATGGCAGTGTGAATATGGTTAGACATATAATTAGTAGAACCTTCACAGCTGGTTGTTAAAGCCTAGGCCTTGATTATTAGTATATTGTAGTACTGGCGTCTTTTGTGATCATTTGGAGTATAATAGAAATGACAGTTATGCATCTCTCAGGCAAAAAGATGATAGAAATGTGGGAAATAGTTTATAATATAGTAGCCTTGTTTGTCAATAACTATGAGAAACATTGTAGAGACCCCATGGCTATTGGCTCGTGACCAGAAAAAGAGACATATTCCTGAATGTTAATGTGCTTGCTTTGTGTGATCGTTTTGCTTGGAATAAACCTAATAACTAGTTGGTAAATCCTTAAGTTGCCGTTTGCATAACTTGAATAAACCTAATAATTAGCAACTATAATAAACCTAATAATTTGTAATTTGAATAAGAATTGAAAAAGAAATCGAAATCGAAATCCTTTTTGGCTTGAAAAATGTTCATTAAAGTCTGATGCAACTGTGTTACAGAAACTTCACTTTACACCGTATGAATTGTTAGATTCAAAACTATTAACATCTGATGCAACTGTATATTATAGGGTTTGGGGTTAACAGTTTTAGCCTATTTTTAAAGCTTAAGCTTTTTCAACTTTTGTTTTCCATGTTATAACTTCAGAATTTATAGTAGATGCCGGAAGAAAGCAAAAATAGGAGAAACATATATTATTAGAGTTGCATATACTAATACATAGCTGTAAATATACTTGTCCATTACATGCATCATATGAAAAGTCATAAGATTTAAAACTAATTAATTTTTAATTTTTTTCGGATTTTTGCTGGCTCGACCCTGAGTTTTGTGATTTCTTCAGGGAGGAGCTTGTTATCGGTTGAAGTTGGTGGTGAATTTCTGATAGGTCTCAACCCTAAGTTTTTGTGATGTTTTCAAGGAGAAGCTTTTGTTGTAGGTTGGTCGAAGTTGGTGAATTCTTGCATGGTTTAGTTGAGTCCTTTGAAGGAGCAAGTGATGTTGGCTTTTGCCGAGTCCTTCAAGCTGCTCAGCCACATTTCCCACCATGGAAATTACATAAACTATTTGAACTTGGTCAAATAGTTTTGCTCATGGTTCACATGCACAACTACAATTACATAAACAAATTTCAGCCTTTTCGGATTGTGTACAATAAGCGGTTGTATATACCAAAAGCACCACTTGTTTTACATGAATTAACTATTGGTAAAAAGCTTTAAATTTTTCCACCATTGATAAACATAGTTATATGTTGGAACACAAGGAAATAATAAATTTAACAACAAAATGTAAAATGTGAGATTAAGCTATAGTATTTAATAACTGGGGTGTGGAGTCTGCAAGTTTTACAGATCATTTATTGACAATAATAATTTCAAATATTGACCCAAAGCAGTGGCAACACATATCTGCAGCTGTAGCCTTCTGCAGCTACTACTACTAAAGATGCTTTAAATCATAAAAGATGAACAAGGACCGGAGTATACATTTTCCAAACACAATATGCCATCCCATGTGGACAATAACTCAGTTTGAAGAAACAATAACAAATCATTTTTATCTCGACTTGGAAAATCAAGTTATGGCAGGAATTATCCTGCAACTAAAAAGAACAAAAACATTCTCCATTACCTTGCCTCACCAGTTCTGTTATCTAAAACTAGAGTACAGCCACCTAAATACTCCTTTAAATCCATGTTGGCAATACCAGATTACTCGAATTCAGGCGCCAAAATTTAGCTTTTTCATTACTGTTGCATAAGCCGCCGGAACAATGCCAGGTTGTCTGAGTCTACGTTTGGATTTCTTTGACTGTAGTGAGCAACGGAGACTGAGTTAATTCCTCACTTAAGATACACAGTTTAGGATCACCTTCACGAAAATCTCATAAAAGGATGAAAACAAAACATGGCCCACCACAAATTATTTCATTTTCCAATATTAAAATACAGTTACTAGGAATTGGTGGCAACAGACACATGGTTCCAGAAAAAAAGTTAACTGTTGCTTTCTACACAATTAAACTTGAGAAAAGGAAAAATAAAATGAAAAGGAATCATCACTGCATTTATGTTTTTCTTTTGCTCCTATCTGAAAATTATAGGGTCAGCGCCCCAAATTTTAAGCAATAACTTAAAAAACTTTTTCTACAATCACTTGACAAAAAAACAAGCTAATCCAGGATTATAAGTTGATGTAGTTACCTAGACGCAATATTCGTACGTAACTGATAAGTCATAACAATACGCGAAACACTTTCATTTACCAACTTATTGTTAATATTAGTGGCAGAGTAGCAGCAATAGTTATCCACTAATCCCAATGCCTATTACCGGTAAGGGGGAAAGGCATACCCCAACCCCTGTACTACGCGTACACTATGCTTACTGGCTACTGGTACTATAATAATATGTTCTAGCTTAAATTATAGATAGCGATGACAAGATTTATTAAGCAATGAATTATACAAATCCCAAGAGTAATTAATTAATATTATTCCCAAGAAAAATGTGTAATCAAATCTTAGTAATAATGTGGGGAATAACATCAGTACATCACTTATATAGACTATGAAACCCTAGTATTAAACCTAATGGACTAAGGCACGTGAACAATTGGGCTTTATTGTAAATAAACTACTTGATGCGGGACAAGATTGTAGAAACAATGATTTATTAAACAAAAAACGATAATATGATAATAAGCAATGAATTATACAATCCCTAGTAATAATGTGGGGAATAACATCACTTATATAGACCATTAAACCCTAGTATTAAACCTAATGGACTAAGGCACGTGAACAATTGGAGTTTATCGTAAATAACTTGATGCGGGACAAGATTGTAGAAACAATAATTTACTAAACAAAAAAGCAGAATATGATAATAAGCAATGAATTATACGATCCCAAGAATAAAATCGATATTATTCTCAATGAAGTGTATAATCAAAGCTCCGTAATAATGTGGGGATTACAATACTTATATAGGAACAGAAACCCTAATACATAGCCTAATGGACCGAGGCCCGTAACAATTGGGCTTTATTATAAATAACATATTTAATTAATAAACTACTAGCCCCGCATATAAAACACAAAAAAATAATTTTAATCCTATCTAATCTAAATACATATAAACTCATAAATAACATATATAAACATTCTCCACTCCCGTTCATCATCAATACTTGTAAGTGCGCATCTAACTACTATTGGTAATTGTATTAGTTAATAGCTATAATTAAGTATGAGGTCGATTTCAATACACAAGTGTTGTGATTGTAATCACCTCACTCGCAATAAGATTCCATTTATTATATGGCTAGGCTAGGATTAACTACATTCAGTTTCAACGGTAACTAAAGCTCATTGGTAGATATACATGATACCAGAAAATCAGTGACGAAATCATACTAAAGGTAATCCATGATACAACTTGCAATTAATTTATCTGTAAAAACTTGATCTGCATCACACTTCATCGCAAAGTTATTATATTCATGATCATGATCTGCCTCTTAAAACTAGATTAAGTGGAGTCACTAGACACTACTATCCAAATTTAGCATTGCACCAATAAATAAAATAGATGATCTTTTTTTTGTCAATTCCATTTAAAAACACAAGTTCCTTTACTACAATATTTTTAACAAAGCCTTTTAAATGGTGTAAACTGAAAGTTCTGCAAATACTTCATCTATAAGATTTGATGAACTGAAAATAAAAAATTACAGGTATATCTATTTCATTGTAGAAGAAAGTGAAGTAATACCTTCAAATGTGCATTGTGCCTTTTCCCCTCCTTCCAACGTCTAATCAGACCGTCATTCATAACCCTAAATCTTCCTTTGTATGACCTAAAAATACAATCCGATGCATGTAATTACTCCATCTCTTTTACACATAAAACAATCATACATTCAAAGACACAAATAAAAGAAGATTGAGGACATACGAATAAGATTTCATTTTGACTTTCTTGACCTTCGAGACAATTGGGGTAGCTGGTCTCCTAAGCTTCAATGTTCTTTTCCTTTGTTTCAGAGTCCAATGCCTCACTTGTATCAACTGATACACAAATTCCCACAAGAAGAAAAATAACAATCAACTCAACGCAAAATATCTTTGTACTCTACACACATGAGTATTGTAATGTCTTTTACATATAATACTCTCAAAAAAGAGTAATTGTACAGATTGCACAGTAAATAACTGAAATCGCAAACAATAACTACAAGGGTCTTGCTATTTCTCTGCAATTCCTAGAAACCCAATAACATAAAATAAATGGGTCTTTCATAGACTACACTTCCAAGAAAGGGCAATTGACACATTCTATTTTTTCCCCCACCTCTTCCCATTTTATCGCAATTTCTCAAATATCAATTATATATAAATGAATCTTCCACAAAGTAAACTTTCAAAAAAAAGTGATCGACATATTGTACAATCATAAATAAGTCAATTTGAAACAATTTAATTAGAAGTTTCACATTCTGCATCGACTTCTCAACAACCAATCACAAATTAAATTAAACGGTTCTTACCGAATTATATTTCAAAAAAAAACTAATCCACAAATTGTACACTCATAAAAGTGTGAATTCACTAAAATTAGCAAGGGCCTTGCTACTTTGTCTCTCAAAACTAATAAAACATGGGTCTTTCGTAGATTACATCCTCAGAAAAAATAATAATCATGCTATAAATTCATAAATGAGTAAACTTGCAACAACATTTACAAGGGCATTTTCATTTCCTCTCCAATTTCAAGAAGCCAATCAAAACCCCTAAAAGGGAACTTACAAAATCACAGATACTTGCAGCTAAATTACATGTAAAACCATAAATTAATAAACTTGCAACAATATCACAAGGGCCTTATCATTTCCTCTCCAATCTCACAAAACCAATCAAAACCCCTAAAAGGGCACTTACAAAATCACATAAACTTACATTACATGTAAATCCATAAATTAATAAACTTGCAACAATATCATAAAGGACCTTATCATTTCCTCTCCAATTTCACAAACGAATCAAAACCACGAAAAGAGCACTTGCACATATACTTACGGAGCTACATTACATGTAAAACCATAAATTAACAAACTTGCAACAATATAATCAAGGGCCTTATCATTTCCTCTTCAATTTCACAAACCCAATCAAAACCCCGAAAAGGGTACTTATAAAATCACATATACTTACAGATACACACATGTAAAACCATAAATTAGCAAACTTGAAACAACAATCACAAAGGCCTTATCATTTCCCGACCAATTCCAGAAAACCAATCAAGAAACCAAAAAGGGCAGTCATAACATGACATATACTTACAGATACATTACATGGAGAAGCATGATTAAAGAGTGAGAAGCTTGTTCTTGAAGGGGCAACAAAAAGAGGGTTTAAATTAGAAGAAACAAAGAGGGGTTTGTGAGTAAAATGATTAGAAGTAGAAGAAGAGTGAAGAAGACGATGGGAGTGTATGAGAGGAGGAGTGGTGGTGGTGCGGTGGTTGACGGCGGCGGCGGCGAGTGATCGGAGCTTGGAGCACCATCGTTGCATCTTTGTTTGTTTGGATCGGAAAGGGGGTTTTGGCAAATGAAATGATTTTGGGTTTTTAGTTTCTGGGCGGGTCAGATTTTCCCTGGGGGACTCGGAATTTTAGCTTTTTTTGGTTAAGGGGACTTATAATTAACACATCTTTAATACACAAATATAAAATTAACAATTTTCTAAAATGTGGGTAAAAATATCGGTTTGATTATGTATTTTAAAGTTGGGTACCCTTATTATGTATTAAAATCTATTATTATATATAATAGAGCAATTAGGGAGTTCAATGAGACAATTTAATAATTTGAAATTACTTAAGTACCTCTCATGAATATGTATTAATAACTATTAAATTTAATAACATATATTAATTACATCTAGCTCATTAATTATTAATAATTATATATTTATTACTACTCCATTATTATATATTAATGACTTATACTTATAATTACATATGTATTTATAAGTATAAATTAAAATTCTAATATTATTATAATTTTATATATTTATTATTATCACATTTAATATATTGTATGTAATATTTTACTTATTCGAAACTCTATTTCGAACGAGCAAATATCGTACTCTTATTTAGATACGTATAATACTTGGATTATAATTTAGATTATAAGTTCACAATAATACATACATGCATACATACATACATACATACATATATATACATACATACATATATACATACATACATCCATCTATCCATCCATTCATCCATCCATATATACATACATACTTGCATCCATACATGCATACATACATGCATACATATATACATACATACATATATACATATATATATATACACATATATACATACATACATACATACAAACAAACATACATATATATACACATACATATAAGATATAAGAAATTAAGGTAACTAACACAAATGAACTTAATATTTTTATAATCGATTAACATGATATTGTCAAATAATAAATTTTCATGTTATACGGTAACAATTATGAAATTTAAAAGATTTAAACACTTTTAAATACATCTCTTATGAAAATACAAAATTAAAATAATAATAATAATAATAATACCAACAATAATGATAGTGAAATATAAATCGTACAGATGTGTATTAATAGTTTATTTTTTATTTTATATAATTTAGTATATATTTCATTGTATTGAAGAATGATGTTAAATTGATAACAAATTAGAATATATGAGTATGTATCCACGTATTTATGCGTATATGTGTTGAACTTATGTGTGTGTATATGTGTGCATGCATGCATGCATATATTAATTTATATATATATATATTATTTGTATGGATGCATGTATGTATGTATTAATGTATGCATGCACATATTAATTGTATAATAATTAATAATTTTTAATAAATGATGATGGGGTGAAATAAATATTATATATGTATTTCAATTCTATAACATGTATACATTTTATTAATATATGAGTTTTGAAAATGACTGTGTCTCATATCGGCTATAAAATAAAAAGGTCGAAAAAACTCATCATTACATCAAAGACTGTACACAAATGAAAATAACTTCTTATAACATGAATTATATATTATTTCATAAGCACATATACAAATTTTATAATATTGATGTTAGATCATGCTCGTGCCTCGCACGGGATATAGAGCTAGTTTGGGTAATAAAGTAATACGTAACTCTATTTAAGTATTAGATAATATTTCAATTTAATGAAAAAATAGACACCTATTTGGCAATGGGGTAACAAAAAAAAGGGAAGTATAGGTTGAGTAACGGATAATTTGTAAAACAAATTTGGTTAACATGAATACAGAATAATTTTTTTTTGTTAAACCCAATATATTAATATCATGAAACCAGTACAGACTACATATGAACTGGACCAGCAGCAACAAGCCTATCATACTACACCAATCCAGCAGCACACCCTAGAAAAGAACATAACAAAGCGGGCTAATAATAACGCACCTAACAGACTCGATAATGGGCTAAGCCCTGTACTTGAACTTAAAACGAAGACATAAGAACACAGAAAATAAAGACCAACTAGACAACACATAAAAGCACCCAGGTAACAGAGCTCCATGCCATGCAATTCCTTTACTTCATCCCCCTTAGCAACTCAAGCGGCTCATACATAACAAACTCCAGCAACACTTCATCAACCTCCATAAGCTCCAAATCTGGAATCTTATCACTCTCAGCTTTCCAAGCATCATTTATACTATTAATCCTTAAGTCACCCTGTTAGGTCCCGAATTATCGTAGAAGGGGGGTTGAATACGATAATTACTAAATTAAAAATTCTTTCGAATCTTTAGCGGATAAAATATTTAGTGCTCGGTTAGTATTTCGTGTTCTTGAGAGAAATATTGTTTGAAACGATAAAAACGAGGAACACAAGATATTCGGGAAAATATATATTCGAATATAAATCCTCGATGGGTGTTGCTACACTCCGGTAAATAAATTAACCAGCTACAATCTATGAACAACAAAGTTCCTAGCTACTACAAAGATTTACAAATCAAAATCCTATACAATAATCTAGCTTTTATTTGTACTATGATTTAATTACCGGGCAACGATTATAATGCCCCTAAGAATATACAAGAATTAAATCGGGCATTATAACGTTACTCCGGTGAGAAGTTAAACGGATATTCAAGTAGCTTGAACTCCTCTGTAAATCTCCGCTTCTTGTTTTATCAGCTCTCTTTTTGTTGGAGAAGAAGATAAACAATTCTCATTCAGATCAGCTGCAAAGTGTAGACTTTATACACAATAAAATTGTGTGGCTGAGGATTGAGGAGCTCTGTGACGACAACTTTATTACTCTGAGTTATATGGCGATTGGTATGTGTGGCAACACCTTGGAAACATCCTGTGGCGACAAAAGGGGGGAAGGGGGAATTTCCTGTTTATTATTCTAACTCCCATGTGGTGACCACAGGGGGTTACAAGTACAATTTTTGTACTTAACAAAAAAACTAACCTTAACCTACCACCCGTGGCGACATGTGTCACCTGTGGTTTCTTATACTTATTTTTTTGTTTTCTTTTTGTTTTCTTTTTCTTTTCCCTTTTTTTCTTTCTCTTTTTTTTGTTTTGTTTTGTTTTTGTTTTTGTTTTCTCTTTTTCTTTTGTTTCTTTTCTTTTTCTCTTTTCTCTTTTTTTTGTTTCTTTTCTTTTTCTTTTAAGTTTAAATTGTAATTAAATTAATTTATAAAATAAACTTAAATATAACTTATATTAATAAACTAATTTAGATTTATAAAATAAACTTATTTAAAGTTTATAAGATAAATCAATTTAAGTTTATTAAATAAATTATATCGAAGTCCTTTAAATAAATTTATTTAATTTTCCAATTAAACTTTAAACTTCGCCAGTCCCCTGAGCTGTTGAGCCGTATATCCCGCGCACCTCTTCTCGTACTTTAACATATAAACATTCAATCCAAGTACGTTCCTCAACTTAACAATCCTTCTATAAATAATACTCAGATTCCTTTTACGAGCTGTTGACGCCTAGTGCAATTGGTCTGGTTCACAGACGACTAACCCCGATTCAGGTCTTCGTATTATAGCCTTGATTACATTGTTAAGCTTGCCTCAACTTTATTGCTTCGAACACTGACTATCAATAAACAACTGCACTTTCACTGGAATCCTTTCTGGTACTTTAGACAACGTCTTTATTAACCTCTGTTTATACCCTGTCTTTAATTCTTCAGATTCCTATGCTTCGAACACTGTCTATCTTCAATCAATGCCAGTACACTAAAAACTTCCGGTAGCACTTGTATACTGAATCTTCAACCTTTCTGAAACCCTGAAAATCTTTAACCTTTGTTCTTCACTGAGGCATGATCATATTAATGACTTCTTTCAGTGACCTGTAGACAGACTTCAGGCTTTCTTCTAATCTTCTGATTCTTTGTATTTACCTTGTCTTCATTCTTCCTGAATTCTTGTGTAGACGTAGTATTATTAACATGTCATGTTCTAGTGTTGTTATTGTGTTGAGTTATCATGTAACTGTTCATACAGCTACGCAGTCTCACCAACAATCTCCCTCTATTTGATTGTTAAACTTAACAAACAAATTAAATAGAGAGGATAACTCAACTAACAACTAGAAAAAGTAATGTACCAGGACTTGTAAATAATGCTACTGGTTTTCTGGATCAAATACTGCATTTCCAAATTTTTTGAGTAACTGAAATGAAAGATGCTTGTTCCTCTAGCACTGAAATGATCTTCAAGTAGTTTCATCTTCATTTCCTTGGTTCTTCAAATCTCTGCCATATAATACTTCTTAGTCTTGAAATAATTATCAGCAGCTTCTTTTGTACAACCACATTTCCTGTTGAGAAGCACATATATCTCTTGTTTCTCCCCCTATGAGAATCAACTGCTTAAAGGAGATCACCTTCGTTTACCACATCTCCCGTACAATAGGATCCGCAGATAAGAACTAATGGTACTCCCCTTTTGGAAAACAGCTTCTCCCCTTATGAAGAATAGTGATGAACCAAACCACTTCTTCTGATGTTATGTGATGTACATATGCTTTACCTTTTTCCTTCCTCCCTGCTATTTCTCCCCCTTAGTTGAGGAATCCTCCAAACTATTATATAATCTTTTATCTCCCCCTTAGATAAGGAATGTATGCTGTTGTCCGAAGGAGTTCTCATATGTTACTTGGCTGGAAAAGAAATAACAAGTCATAGTCTGATCAACCATGTCCATTTAAATGCTGCAAGAATGACTTCACTGTTGATCATCATGTTCACCTATCTTCCCAACTCCTTATACCTCCCTAATGTGAGATCACCAATTATTACCAATTGTTAGCTCCCAAAGGTCCCGAAGTATTCTAATCTAATCTGTAAATGTTAGGTCCCTAAGAGTTAGGTTTCAATCATAAAGAGATTCGAGGGTCCCTAAGAGTTAGGTTTCAATCATAAAGAGATTCGAGACCAGAAGTATCAAGAACCATGTTTAGGGATAGGGAAGGGGATATGGTGTTTCTGTCTTTCTTCCTCACTGTGAGTGTGTGATTCTGTTTCGTGTACCTCACAAGTATTTCACTCTTCTCTCCACTCGTGTTTACACTCATTCTTACAAGTGTATCACTCCTCTCATAGCTCCAAAATCTAGCTGTACCTGTAAGGAAAATCACTTTAGCCATCCTTAGGGAGGTCACAGGTGGTGCAATGGGAGTTCGCAAATCCCTATCCTTGTTAGACTCGTCAGATGAATCTGAGTCATAATCTACAAGTTGCTAGTTTCCCTTTTAGGGTTCCAGATTTGAACTCTGGGAAGGTAAACAATGATCCAAAGAATTTAGCATAAAGATCAAAGTTCCCTTCTAATGTCTGTGAAGACATTTCCTTGTGACTCATCAGGTAATATCTGAATCATTGTCAACAAGTTGCTGATCTGCACCTATGTCAGATCCACTATCCGCAGATGCATCCAGGTTTATTAGTCCTGGGGAGGTAGACACTGACCACTGACATATGGCTATTGGATCAGTATCCTCTCCTAACACCTGTAAAGGCAATTGGTCCATGAAAGAACCTTGAACAATCGAATCTGACCTTAAAATGGTCGAAACTCTTATTTCCGTCAACTCATCCTTTATGTGTGTAACCTTTCCTTGTGCATCAAGAATTGTTTATATTTAAGGTAGTGACACTACATCGGATACCTTGGCCGACAAGCGAATTTTAATAGACGCACCCTGTTAAGAGGATGAATCTAGTAACTGTTTTGTGCCTTTTCAGCCATTACATCTTTTTGAGAAGATGTATGGGGGCTAGCAGTTGCCTCAATTTAAATACTACTCATCTTTGTAGGAGACAGAGCTGTTGGGTTGACTTCAGAACCTTCCTTATGTGGTGCACTAAGGCACTTTCTCCCTCACGCTCATTCATACTTCATTTTAGTGGCAAGAGAGTGTTAGTTGGTTCTGTTTCTGTGTTTGTCTTTACAATCTGGGATAGAAGTTGTGGGTTTTCAACCTCATGACTATCAATGAAAGAATGCCATTGGAGGTTGAACCTGCATCACATAGCATATGGCAATATAGAGATAAAATGCACTTAAGATCTATAATGAATGAATATTATGCATTTAATCTTTTGAGAGAAATGATGTACAATAGTGATTTTAAAAGATTTTAATGAAATAAGCAATCACTAAAGTAGAAATAAGCAAGTCTGTTTTTATGCTTAAAAAGATAAATGATTTGATAAGACACAGACTGATGACCTAGCAGTATTAAGAAGAGAAAGAAAGATTTTGTCTTTCAATATGAATGAGTTGTTGTAAAAGCATTGATCACTTAGGGTAAAGTCTAAGCAATTCTCATTCATATCAAAAGCTCCATAATCTATCTTTATAAAATTATAATCAACAACATTGTGTATTGATAAATAATCTTAATAAGACTGACTATGCTGCTAATTTTAAATTGTAGTGAATCTGTTAGATGTAACAACTCATATAAATCCACTAGAACTTAAAATCTCACAATTATCTGCAACAAAATATTAACAATATATCATTGTCCGATACTTGTCAAGTACTTTCGATACCAATAATTATGTTGCATCCTATTTTAAATATTAAAATAAGATATCAATGAATTAAATACCAATTATCTATAAAAAAGACATCAGCATTCAATTTCATATATCATACACTTGTTAACTCCTAACAACTGTAATATCTAAAACAATATTGGTTCGATAAATAAAACAACATTAACCAACATTGACTTGTTTGCAATCTTAGAAAAATATTCTAAGTTCCATATACTTTGATCCATTGAGTATTGCATCTAATATCAAAGTGTTTAGGAATTTACAAATAAGTATAAAAATTATTCTAGGTGAACAACATATGGTTACTTCTAATAAAGCAAAATCTTCATTGATCATAGTTGTACTTCAAGAGATATTTTTACACTTTTTATATCAGTATAAGTGACCGAGGATAAACATTGATTACTTAGAGAAGTTCTAAGTAATGTCACAAATACTAATACTTCACAATTAGTTCATAGTTAAACTCTTAACTAAGTATCATTGATTGATATGAGTCAAGAATTTGCACACAACTAATCATGCTACAATCATGATTCTGATTTCAGTGAATTCTTGAGATATAAGCATTGCTAAATTCACTAAAACCAAAATCTCATAATTAACTTATAACACATAAGTTACAATCAATATACTAGATATCAATTATTGCCAGATTTAGTTATAATCAATCATGCTGCTTATTTATTTTAAGTTAGTTTGAATTATGGAGCAAATAAAATCATTGAATTGCCTCAATTTCTATAATCCAAACTACCCAAAATAAATATTAAATAAATAAATACTAAATATCTATGAGTTAGATACTAGCACCTAAATATTTATAATTATCCTTGAATAATCACTAAAAGGATATATGACTTATATACATGGCAATCACCCTCTGGATAATTAGTAACTTTAGAAATACTTTCTAAGCATATAAAATATTGAGAGTTTTATACACATCACTTAGAAAATACTTCAACTTTCAATATCAGTGATTTTTAGAAATAAGCATTGAAAACTTAGAACAAAAATTCTAAATAATATCACTAATACTAAAAGTATCACAATTATTCGTACATGATACAAATAACTATGTTGCATACTATTTTAATATAATTTAAGTTATGAGACTGATATAGAATGGAATTGTCTACAGACATAATTTAAATCAATTAAAATAATATTCAAACTTAATGCTATAATACTTAACTACCACAAATGTATATTACATTGTAATCATGATAATCAAGATAGTAGCACTAAGTACGAGGTACTGGATTACTGATAAATTCACAAGTCCTTCAAATATTGAAGATTTAATACTTGTGAACTTATATTAAGAATTTCTTACAGATGGGATTTCCAACTAATATGCAATGAATGATATCCCACACTTACAAACCAGTCTTGAAAAATTAACTTTAACAAGTGATTTAGTAAATGTTTCTGCAAGTAATTCTTTAACTAGAAGACATGCACTCGAATTAAATGATACCTGGTGTGAAGGTGCCTTGTCATAGAGTGTTCACAGAGTTGTTGGATTTGAGGTTGTTTCTCATCATAACAAGAAATCAATCTTCGTCCATAAAGTTGACAGCTTCCTGAGATGCTTCTCCTGTCACTTGAGTTGACAGCTTTATAAATGCTTATCCTGTCTTTCTTACAACCTGTGTAATCTATATCTATATAGCCAAACATGTTAAGCACAATATCTTTAAGGTACTTTACTCCAGGAGTCGGTAGTTCCTTAAGATATCTAATAATCTTGTTAATATCTATTAAGATTGGATTCTCTAGGATCCACTTGGAACCTTGCACATTGACATCTTGAGAATATTACATGTTGTCTATTATCATTTAAGTAAAAAAGTGAGCTCGTCATACCTCTATAGCTTGTCATTATACATGAGTTGCACTGATCAAGCTTTAGTGATTTCTGTTGGTAAATAGTCTTGGCATGTTCAGAATCTTCCAAATTTTGCATCTTCAAAAGATCCTTAACTTACTTGTATTGCCATCATTCTTTTGGTTTACTTGTGCTCCTAAAAGAATTGTTCTTTTGGCTAGCTTGAGCTCTTAAAAGAATTATTCTAATGGCTTGCTTGAAGTAATTCTAAAAAGAATTGTAACCTTTCCAACATGCTCCTCCATACCTACTCTGCAATTACTTAGCAAATAATCTTGCACAAGTCTTTGTTAGTAGACCAACATATAACATTATCATTATATCACTGCACATATAAAACAATATATTTGTGCCTAGTGATATGAGAGTTATTAATATGACGACTTTACTATTTCATATTTAACTACAACTTCAGTTAGAGTGCCATACCATGTCCTTGACGATTGCTTGAGTAGTATACTAGTTCATACCAACCTGAAGTGAGCTTGTGAAGAAGAGATATACCGAGTCCAATTGATCTGCTATTGCAAAGTCCATGAACTGTGGTGCATTGACTTCCTCTTTTGACTCACCAACCAGGAGTGCACTTGTACACATCTACTAGAGTCTAATTCCAAGTGTAATGTGCATCAGGTGCCTGATATGTCATAATATCCTCAAGTCTCGTCACTGGTGCTATCTGTTAAATACTGCTTTTTGATAATAACCTAGCATCCAGTTTGGCCTTGTCTCTCGTAACAATGCCATTGTCATCCAGTTTGACTTCTGGTTATCCTTGTACCAATTACAAAGTTGTCATTTGGTTTGGATACCAACTTCCCTTCAATCTGCTTGCTGACTTATTGAGTTCATCTTGCTTTGCAATCACCCAATCAATCCGGATCTATCAGAGCTTCTATAACTTTCTCAGTTTCTTTTTTCAGATAGAAAACTAGAGAAATAATCATTCGCACTCAGTAGCCCTGCTAATCATTACTCCACCATCTGGATCACTTAAGAACTAGACTCTGGGAATAGACTTGACATCAAACCCTTTATCTCAGCAGATATGTTCTTGTTGTGTCCTCTGAATTTTCAATGTGGTGTTGTGTCTGACTAGTTGATCTTTATTTTCCTCCCCCTAAGCTGTTGCTGGGATTTTCTGAAAATCCTTACCCTTATTGACTGGCTTCATTGAAATAATGAGTTATTTTATACATTGTCATTCCACTGCTTGGATATGAATCATCAATACCATCAATTTCTCCTTTAACAGCTTGGAGCATGGAGTTGTTGAACTGTGCACTTAGACTTTCAATCATCTTCTGTTGATCAACCACAAATGCCCTGTAGGTTTTAGACTCCATTGAGTAGCCATGGAAAATATCATAACTGTAGAACATTTTCTCCAAACACTTTGAGATTATCCAGTGTTTGCTCTTGTTGGCTATTAACTCATTTGTGGTCTTCATGTATATAACCTGATCAAAGCCTGATCTTACTTGTAGCAACCTGTATTGACTACTCCAGCCCTTTGGTATTTAGAAGATCGTGATTAGCTTGATATTACCCTTGTAGCTTTAATCAAGTTTCGGTTCTTCCTTTGTACCACTCCATTCTGACACGGAGCTCCCAGTGCTAAATATGTCTCTACAGTTGCTCCCGGTTTGATCTCCTGATATGATCAATCACCATCTGTGATGTCTTGTCTTGAGAATGCACGAATAATAACTTTGTTTCACAAGAGTAGTCAACCACCATCACTAAGGTATGTCTTTACTTGATGTGATGTTGTCTTTGACTTCTCTTTCTGACATGCCTCATATTTATCATCCTTCTGAATTCCAGATGAGGCAGTCCTCTCACTAACCCCTTTTCACAAAAGAGTTCCTTGAGTTGATATTCAAGGGTGAGAGCTTCTAATGCCATAGCTAAACTTTTGTCAGATGAAGCTTTACAGTAGAAACCATTGACTTCACCTTTCCCGAGATTCCAGTCTAGCCACAAGCATTTCCTTTCCTTACTCTAAGAAGAGCAAGCTTCTCAATCTTCCTGCTTCAGATGAGACACTAATCCTTCATTGAATTGACATTTTGTCCTTTGATGTAGAACTGTCTGATAAGAGGATTTGTGCCTTGATTCTCCAGCAAGGAAGTTGCTTCAATTGTTATCAATGACTCCAATAATTAGTTGTTATCAGTGATAGCAATTATCGGATCCATGATGACATCCCTTTATCTGTATAGCTTGTCCCGTAATGAAAACCTTTGTTGTCATCTCCAAAGATTATTGACGGAATAGATTTTGTCAATCACATTTGATTGTGAGGCTCTTTCTTTGATCATATGTCTTGAGTATGAATTACCAAGAATGCATATGAATCAATTGACCTGTTATGTCCTGCACTCACAAATGGATTAACAGTTCTTGGTACCCAGCTTATCAGTTAGGGTCTAGTTGGATTAGAGATTTTATTATAAACAAATATCACAACAGCTGCTACCTTATCATGCTAATTCTTATCCTTGACTGACCATTTTCTCCATTTTAATACCCTTAACATATTGTCTCTAGGCTAGGGGAAAATTGGTTCCAACCTTACAAAAGGAGGACTAGCAGTCTTTGCCCTATATCTTAATCCTAAACATGTTTTTTCTATAATTAATGCAAGTACTACGAGATGCATTCATGGCATAAAGAATAAGCAAGCATTGTATTAAGAATACATGGCATTCATTCAGAAACATTACGCATAAGAATTAAGCAAGACAGACATGATATGGAACAAACAGAATTAACAAATAAATCACTAATTCTATCTAGTACAATCCTGTTGATGAATCTCATCTATCTATCTCAATCCAATTATAAATTAACACCTTAACAAACAATTCAGATTAAAAGAATAGATCACATTGTGATAGGATACAGGAGATAAGCATAAACAAAGGACTTATATACTGGAAAATATCTATCTCACTAAAGCAATTAATCATGTTCAACAAATATTCAAACAATTATTTAAGATCATCTAATGTAATATGCACAAGTTAAACAACAATCCTAGTTACCAGAAAAATAATCTAGTGAACTAGTTCAGCATTATCTATGTGTGATGCTATCATGCTTGTGCGAATGTTAAACATTTAAACACTATGATCTTTTCATGCATTGAATATTGAGAACAAAATATTGCAGTGGTTCAAGAATTTGAAACCTAAGATATGTGAGTTGGACCATCTTCAGAGATTGCTATGAAAGCAAGTTATTCATGATTCTCATCATCTGATTCATCCTAACTCTTTCCCGTGCACTATAAGTTTTGACTGGCTGCTTCCCTAAGAAAATATTCCATCTTTGTCTCAACTCTTCAACTGAATCCCTACTCATCCTTATTTGTCAAGCTTCTTGTTCTGTTGTAGCAAACCCCTGATAGTTACTTGAAACATATTTCTTGTCATAACTGTAGCTATCAAATCTTGTATCTGTCCCATTCTCAGTCTTGTAATCACCTCTTGAACTAAATCTGTAAAAGTCTCTGCTTCGGAATAGATAGGCTTGATCCTCAGATATAGCTTATGTACTCCTTGTGAATCTGATCCGACTAAACTTCCCTGATAATTGAAACACTGCCCTGACATCCAGTCCCTCAAGTACTTCTACCTGAGCTTCTTCTGATTCAGCTATCAGTAACTCTTACATTCTGTCCCGAGGTTCCAACCTTAATGCATGTAACTGAGATGTTTGTTTGTCCCCCACTATTCTCTCTGACCTCCACAACCACTATTCTCTCTGACCTCCACAATTCCTGCCTGTATGATCTCATTGATTCCCGGATAAATATAGCATTGGTACAAACCACTGTGTGACTGTATAATCTGGAATCGTAGAGTTGTCTTAAAATCTCCGAGAAAAATTGTACCCGAAATTTCATTCATTTCCTGCGTCTGAAAACCCAGTGGTATCCTATGGAGTAAGCCTTTAAGGAAGTTCCACAAATTTTCGTCTGTAGGTCTTGAAATCAATTCTCTTGGAGTAAGAAAACCATTATTAACAATTTCCATGTTCAGGAATTTTCCGTCTGAATAGCAAATGGTCTTCGTTTTCTTCAAAAGATTAAAATCCACTTTAAAAGCCCGGAGGAATCCTGAGTCTACCAATCCTTGAGTACCCTTAATTTATTATTTAAGAAAAATTTAAATTTCCATTATTTTTAATTTTCTTAGAAAATAAATTAATCAAAAATAAATTTTTACGTAAAATTTAATTTTCAAGAATTTCGAATTTTCTTAAAAATTAAATAAAATGTAAATTATTATTTAAGAAAAATTTAAATTTAAGAATTTTAAATTTATTGAAAAAAATAAAAAAATCAGAAATAAAAAAATCATGAAGTATGGCGACAAGGAGGTGTGTCAGGAGGAGGTCGCAACAGAGTTTGAATTGCGCCGTTATTCGCCGTCATTGCGCCGACTTTGCTGTGGCGACTTGTGTGTGTGGCGACAAACGAGGTCGCAGCTGTTGCCTTAGGAGAAATAAAAACTTTTCTGTATTGCGACAAGTCACGGCTGTGGCGACAAACCTCAGCCTTTCGCCAGACTACTACACTTAGCGGTGCCACAATGTGCGTGTCCTTCAAAATCTGGAAACCACTCAGTTACTCCGCGCGTGGCTGGACGACACAGATTCGTGCATGACTTCTCGCGCGTGTAGCCAACCGCGTAGCTGCTGCAGTCTGCACCTTCGTTTTGCGCGTGACATCCAATGAATCTAGCTGTCGTTCACTCTTACCAAACTTATGGAATAAAAATGGCAACCACAAAACTTGTTTTGTTTTGTTTTGTTAGTAAACAAATGGCAGCTATATTCTGGTTCAAGCAAATCTGGCAGAAAATAATTCGAGAAGATTAATTTAAATTGAAATTTTTATTTCCTAAAATTTAATTAGTAAATTAATTTAGTTAAATTTATAATATAAATTTATTTAAATTAAGTTAATAAAATAAACTTATTTAAACTAAATTTATAAAATAAATTTGCTAAATCAAATTTATAAAATTAAAATTAAGTAAATGAAAATTAATAAAATAAATTAATTTAAGGATCCTGATTTGTGTATTAATCAGTCAGCTCTGATACCAATTGTTAGGTCCCGAATTATCGTAGAAGGGGAGGGGGTTGAATACGATAATCACTAAATTAAAAATTCTTTCGAATCTTTAGCGGATAAAATATTTAGTGCTCGGTTAGTATTTTGTGTTCTTGAGAGGAATAGTGTTTGGAACGATAAAAACGAGGAACACAAGATATTCGGGGAAATATATATTCGAATATAAATCCTCGAGGGTGTTGCTACACTCCGGTAAATAAATTAACCGGCTACAATCGAAGAATAACAAAGTTACTAGCTACTACAAAAATTTACAAATCAAATCATATACAATAATCTAGCTTTTATTTGTACTAGGATTTAATTACCAGGTAACGATTATAATGCCCCTAAGAATAGACAAGAATTAAATCGGGCATTATAACGTTACTCCGGTGAGAAGTTAAACGGATATTCAAGTAGCTTGAACTCCTCTGTAAATCTCCGCTTCTTGTTTTATCAGCTCTCTTTTTGTTGGAGAAGAAGATAAACAGTTCTCATTCAGATCTGCTGCAAAGTGTAGACTTTATACACAATAAAATTGTGTGGCTGAGGATTGAGGAGCTCTGTGGCGACATCTTTATTACTCTGAGTTCTGTGGCGATTGGTATGTGTGGCGACACCTTGGAAACATCCTGTGGCGACAAAAGGGGGGAAGGGGGAATTTCCTGTTTATTATTCTAACTCCCCTGTGGCGACCACAGGGGATTACAAGTACAATTTTTGTACTTAACAAAAAAAACTAACCTTAACCTACCACCTGTGGCGACATGTGTCACATGTAGTTTCTTATACTTATTTTTTTTTGTTTTTTTTTCTTTTCCCTTTTTTTCTTTTTCTTTTTTTTGTTTTGTTTTCTTTTTCTTTTTCTTTTCTCTTATTTTTTTCTCTTTTTCTTTTCTTTTTCTCTTTTCTCTTTTTTTTGTTTCTTTTCTTTTTCTTTTTAAGTTTAAATTGTAATTAAATTAATTTATAAAATAAACTTAAATATAACTTATATTAATAAACTAATTTAGATTTATAAAATAAACTTATTTAAAGTTTATAAGATAAATCAATTTAAGTTTATTAAATAATTTATATTGAAGTCATTTAAATAAATTTATTTAATTTACCAATTAAACTTTAAACTTCGCTAGTCCCCTGAGCTGTTGAGCCGTATACCCCGCGCACCTCTTCTCGTACTTTAACATATAAACGGTCAATCCAAGTACGTTCCTCAACTTAACAATACTTCTATAAATAATACTCAGATTCCTTTCACGAGCTGTTGACGCCTAGTGCAACTGGTCTGGTTCACAGACGACTAACCCCAATTCAGGTCTTCATATTATAGCCTTGATTACATTGTTAAGCTTACCTCAACTTTATTGCTTCGAACACTGACTGTCAATAAACAACTGCACTTTCACTGGAATCCTTTCTGGTACTTTAGACAACGTCTTCATTAACCTCTGTCTATACCCTATCTTTAGTTCTTCAGATTCCTATGCTTCGAACACTGTATATCTTCAATCAATGCCAATACACTGAAATCTTCCGGTAGCACTTGTATACTGAATCTTCAACCTTTCTGAAATCCTGAAAGTCTTTAACCTTTGTTCTTCACTGAGGCATGATCATATTAATGAACTTCTTTCAGTGACCTATAGACAGACTTCAGGCTTTCTTCTAATCTTCTGATTCTTTGTATTTGCCTTGTCTTCATTCTTCCTGATTTCTTGTGTAAACGTAGTATTATTAACCTGTCATGTTCTAGTGTTGTTATTATGTTGAGTTATCGCGTAACTATTCATACAGCTACGTAGTCTTGCCAACACACCCAAACGGGACTTGAGTGGTTTAGCACTTGCCAAGATTGAATCAAGATTCCCGACCACAGCACCTTCAAGTATGTCCTTGGAAAATATGCCTTCAAAGATTTCAGCATCTAAATCAACAGGTTACGTGTCAAAGAAGCTCCCACTCTCCAGAATTTGGATAGCTATCTGACTGAAAAGACCATCCTCGTTGAAAGAGTAGCCTGCGGGCACTTTCTCCTTACCTTTCTGCCTGGAAAGAGTTTGAGAGGATTGACCCACTGAGACATCTGTTATCTTGTTATGACCTAGGGCCAAAGCACTATCACCATTACTAGCATCAAGACTATTGGTCATGGAGATAGATATCCCTGCTGCTGGATTTCCAATAGCATTATCCTGAGATATTTCAATCAGCATGGGAGCAGGAACAATGGGATTACACACATCAAAGAACAACATTTGGGCATTCTTAATCAGTCACAACAGGACTATAAACATTAATGATAGGGGACCGGGGGAGCCCTCCAAAACATCACCCAAACCGAAGTTCGGAAGAATGTTCATGGGAATAGCCAATCCCTTATCTCGGTCCAGATAGTACTGCAGATTCCCAAAAGTACCAGGAGCTTCAACAAAAGGGGAGACATTCTCCATACCATAGTTTGCCATATACTCCGTTGTTCGACTCGTGGCATCTGGGATAACAGACACGCTTCTAAAAGTTTGCCCTGAGAGGAAGTTGTTAGCATGCATCGTGTTGAACTGGAGGCCAGCTCCTCTAGTTAGGGGGGGGAAGGCTACCTTTTGACAATCTAAAACATCAAATACCTCTCTACGAGTCGTCTCTAAATGAATGCCATGAAACCTTGCTTACATGCCTCAATAATACTCGTATTAGCTCCCCATAAAATAGCCTAAGACTCTACCATACCCTCCATCGGACCAACAACTCCCTATAACTTGGCTCATTTGTCATACAATATACGAATAATTAATTATATAAACATGCTCCATTACATCTCACATATATCATTTTTCTTGTATTTTATTTCATAGGAGTATATATATTTGTTGTAAAAGTTTTTTTGGTCAAAGATTTTTTATATATAAGTTTATTCACAAAAATTCTTTATTCTTGCAATGAAGAAGAACAGAAACCTTGAATCTTGCCCCGAAGGAAAACATGATGGAAAAGGTTTACACATAGGAAGAGTATACAAATGTGATTTGTGTATTAAAATGGGTATTATTAATCACTTAGAGCATACTTAAAATGGTTAGGCAAATTAGGATTATCTAAAATTTTATTGAACCTGTAAAAGCATGCACTCCAGTGGTATTAGTTATAATCATTAGTTATATTCAAAAATATTATTTTATTCCTATTTTTCATATTTATATGTATATATATAGACACCTTAAATAATAAAATAAATTTAGTTAATACTTAGTTTAATACATGAAAAAATATATAATTGCAATTTAATAATTATTACAACTGAAAATATAATAACATATAAATATAAAAAAATAACTAATAAAAAATCACTAAGATATATTGTACTATATATATTAAAATTAATTAATAAATTTTGTTAATAAGAGAACAATTTTTTTCACATTTAATATTATATAAATTAAAAATATTATAATTAAAATAATAATTTTAATATTTATGTATTAAATATTATATATATATATATATTAATGTGTAGATCTAAGTTTAAACATTGATTAAATCTGACGTGGATGATTTAGTTAACGACTACAGACTCAACAGATATAGAAGACCAGATAGAAAATATCTAAATTTTTTGCTAACAGGTGATGTGGTTGGAGTGGTGTTTTTTTAACTAATATCTATATCTGAGTGTCACGTATGCTTTTATGGCTGACAAGAGGTCATTGTTGGAGATGTTCTTATAAAGATGGGCATTCATTTCACATCGCCTTACCCCAATCTGATCCCCGCCCTGTTTGGCTCGGGTATTCAGGAGTTTTTCGGGGAAGGAGTCGGGAACGAGGAAAGTTCTATAAAATAATTCTGGGACCGTGACAGGGTCGAGATTAGCGTCTCCCCGCCCCGATTTCCCCGACCCCGATTGTATATGTCAATAATAACATATTTATATTTAATGATAAATAAATTATTAAAAATAGATATACATGATAATATTAATAAAATTTAAAATAATTTATAAAAAGGTTCGGGGATCGATATCGAACTCGAAGATCGGGGGAGGGGACCCCCGAAGTGACCCGATATACATCCCTAACCCCATCTCCCGACGATTGATAATCTCGTTTTTTGTTAACTATAAAAAAATTTATTTTATACTTTCTTTCAAAGTTGTACTGTGCTAACCGACGTCAAAAGGAGTTGTACTTACACGTAGTAAGTTACTTACTTGTTTAAAAAATATATATATGTAAACCTTCTTTTAAATCAAAATACTTATTATCAAAATTTAAAATCAAATCTTATTTTCAAATTTAAGATTTGTCAAACGGGGCACAAGGCTTTCATATATTCACATGTTAAAACATTTTTTAGTTTTTTTCCAAGCATGCATAATGAGATTAAACAAAACGTTGTATTGCTATTTGACAAGAGTCCATATTCATGGTTATTCCCTGCAATCAAAATGAGGATAAAAGTAGTGAATCACGTGGGCGATGTCAGCACCACATATGTGATCAAAATCAGGAATACATCTTTTATCATTTAACTTATTGAAGTATCGGGTGAAACTTGATTAATACTTGTATTTCATGCAAGTAACTGGAAGAACACATATACAATATGCATGAATGTAGAAGAACGCATATGCTATATGTGTGAAGCTGCTTCAACACATGCGACATATCTTTTTGGGCTCCTAATATATTCACAAATCACTCTTAACGAAAGTATAACATGTGTTAGATAATAACATATTTTTTCATATTTACTTTGTGTGCTCTTTTGAGTATTTTGATCTAAATTTGTGTCGTTAAGAATATCCCCTTATTTCTCAACAGTCCAATATTAAACTAAGACACAAGATATTATAAAATTTGATCATATTTTTTGTGAGTTTGCATCTTTCTAAATTTTATTACATAATTATTATATCTTAGCAACACATAAAATACAAATAATTTTTGGGTTTTCTCTTTAGTTTTTTATTTGCTATGAAAGAAAATTTCATCAAATATTCAAATCATCCAATAAAGCATAAAAGAGTTTTGGGCGGGCACTCCGTCTCCAAATACGATCAACTATAGAACTATCATATCTCGCTAAAAAGTGAGATACCTTGTTCATTGATTATTAAAAAAATTAACGCAACATTACGTTCTTGTAACTTAAAAGTAGACGTTTGATTATTGTTTCTACTAATTTTGTGGTTATACTACATTTCAAGTATCACAGGACGATCTTTACAAACTCTCCTCGATAATTACGAGCTAGCAGAAATATATGAATAATATGAATTCTGAATATAAAATATTGTGCACATGCCAAAATAAATTATTAAATGTTATAAATTCGTTTAATGCGTAATTGAATTATTCTAATAAAATTCATAATTTTTTATTGATAAATAAGAAAAATCCACTAAATCAAAAAAGAAATGGAATCATGGTATACAGTTTTAAACTGCATATACTCTCGTACTTTATCGTACTTAATAAGATTAATAGTTGTCACTTTATTCGATTTTAAGGAACAATTACGTATGCACCATTACCAAATTTATAAAATGAAAAGTTTTACTAAAATTTAAGGCATGTATTTTTCACTAAGCTAACACGCTACTATTATTATAAATAACACTTGTAATCTTTTATGCTATATTAAGTAATTCGATATTTTTTGTCAAGAATAATGTTACACGTAAATGAATTGTATGGGAATCAAACTAGGACACTAAGTTGTCCTTCACGGCGACACTAAACAAATAATTTTAAGAAATTATCAAATATTTATTATTATATATGATAACACTTACTTGTATATGCACTATGTTAAAAATAAAATAAATATTTTAAAATTACAATGTTAAAGTACATGCGAAAATGTATTAATATGAAATTGTAGGTCTGGTCGTACTCGTCTTTTGCTAATACATGTCAGATTACTCTCAAGATCTGTTAGGTCCCAATTTGTTTGTAGAAGGGGGGGTTGAATGCAAACAATATCGTTTAATCGAATAAAATGCGGAATAAAATTGTGAAACAAAATTCAAGTTAAATAAAACTTTTATTAAACTTGAAAGGTGTTACAACTACGGTATCGGTTACAAGGGATTAATCTCAAATCAATTATTACAAATCTAGAATAAATTCGATATGAACTTTTTCTATTTTTGTAATTAAAAGATCAAATGCTAAATGCGATTTGAGATTAAGTTCTAGGGATTTTAATCCGCTAGATTGATACACAAGAACAAGATAAGTATTTCTAGTTGATTGGATTTAACTTTACAATCTGGAAATTGATCTTGAAGTTGCAGATGAGATGTAATATTTTCTGCTCTTTTTTCTTTTTGTTCTTGAGTATGTTCTGTTTGATTGCTTTTTGTGAGTGTTTATGAATTGGATGCTTCTGCTTCTTTTAATCAACACAGCCGAGATTAATGAACTGGTATGACAATCCTTTGTCCAATAAGACTTTCGGTGTGACAATCTTTAGAGCTAGCAAGACAATTCTAGCAAGACTTTCGGTATGACAATCAATTGTCATACCGATTGTCATAGTAGTACAAATGAAATTGTCTTACTGAATTAATAAGTGATTTTAATCTAAATAATAATTCCATCAAGACAGTCAACTGAATTAGCATGACTTTCGGTATGACTATCAATTGTCATACCGATTGTCATACTAGTACAATTAGTTGTCTTTTTAGAATTAAAACAGATTTTAACCAATTAAAATTCTGTAAATCCTTAATATTAATTCTAAATTAATTAATCAATTTAATTCAATTAATCAATAAATTAATCCTTGCAGATATAATTTATTTTCTTAATTAAATTATATGACTTAATTAATTAATAGAGAATTAATACTAACCCTGAGCAGCATCCATTCTTCTGACAATCTTCTGAAAGTCACTGAGACTTATGAATCAATTCCGCCACTTCAATGCTGACACTCGATGTACTGTCTGGTTCATGAGTGACTAACTTTGGTGACGTTTCTTCATGTCTTGACTTTGATATTCTGATTGAATCCTTGTAATAAATGATACCTTGACGAGATCTCTGTCACTTGATCAAATCCACGATCTTGATTTATATCACTGAGGCATGATCAAATTCTTGAATTTCTTCCAGTGAATCTTCAAGTCTGCAGATGAACAATGTTTCTTTATTCTTTGACAGATGTTACATTGTGAGATCTCTCTGATGATTAATCCACTATTTACTTATTACATTCTTATTTGAGTTGAGTTAAATACTCGAATAAACGAGTAGGCTATGACATATGCCTTTCAATCTCCCCCTATTTGCTTGTTAGACAATAACAACAAATACCTAGAGGATAACTCAACTAACAAATAAGAAAAAGATATAAACAGTAATGTAAAGTAAATAGCAGAAAAGTTCTGGATTATATTTAACATTTTCCAGATTCCAAATGAAATTTACAAGTGAATACAAGATAGATGTTCCTCTAGCCTGAACATATAACTACATTAGACTATCTTGATTCATAAAGCTCTAATCATATTACATTGAGTTTTGAGCTAATTGACTTCAGTTGTCTTCTCTTCTGACTTCACCTTCTTCTAAATCTTGAAGCAATTCCTTGTCAAAGACACGATCCTTTTCTGAAGTGAAGCTTGCTGGTGTGACTGGTTGAACTCCAACTGACTTCAGCTTATTCTTGAGTTGATTGTACCTTTTAACATTCTTTTCACAATAAGCTTGAATCAAGTCAGCAGCTTGAGTCTTCAACATGGATGAATATCCAGCAGTTCTCAAATGATGTTCCATCCAGACCAGATGCTTAGCTGAGTAGTCTTTAAGAGATTGTACATCTAGCTGACAGATTTGAAGACAATCAGACTTAAAGAATCTCACCTGATGAGGATTGTTGACCACTTGAGGACTAGCCCTGCTGGCAAACTCTTTAAGCCTTTCTGTAAGTCATATGTCATAGACCTATTTGTATATTCGAGGATTCAACTCAACTCAAATAAGAATGTAATAAGTAAATAGTGGATCTACCGTCAGAGAGATCTCGCAAAGTAATATCTGTCAAAGGATTCAGAGACAATGTTCATCTACAGACTTGAGGAGTTAATTCACTGGAAGAAGTTCAAGAAGTTGATCATGCCTCAGTGATATAAATCAAGATCGTGGATTTAATCAAGTGACAGAGATCTCGTCAGGGTATCAATAAATTACAAGGATTTAATCTGAAGAAAATCAAAGTGTCAAAGTCAAGACATGAAGAAACGTCACGGAAGTTAGTCACTCATGAACCAGACAGTACATCGAGTGTCAACGTTGAAGTGGTGGAATTGATTCATAATTTTCAGTGATTTTCAGAAGATTTACAGAAGAATGGTTGCTGCTCAAGACTAGAATTAATTCTCTATTAATTAATTGAGTCATCTAATTTAATTAAGAAAATAAATTATATCTGCGAAGAATAATTTATTTATTAATTGAATTAATTGATTAATTAATTCTGATTTAATTCTAGGAATTTTAGGAATTTTCAGAAGTTTAATTGGATTAAATTCAAGCATTAAATCAGCAAGACAATTGAAAATGAACTAGCATGACAATCAGGATTGTCATACCGATTGTCATGCTAGGCCAGATTCAATTGTCACACCGAAAGTTACATCAGGAGGATGATTGTCTTGCTAGTTCATTCTGATTGTCTTGCTAGTTCATTCAGATTGTCTTGCTAGTTCATTCAATTGTCCTACCGAAAGTCTTGCAAGCTTAAAGGATTGTCATTCCAATTCAATTGATTCAGCTGATTGATTAAATAGAAGCAGAGAAGCAGCATATCATTTTTAACTCAATCAAAATACAAGAACAAAAGTGCAGCCGCCTCTGAAACATATTATTCTTCATCTGCTTTATTCAAGATCATAATTTCTAGATTGTAATGTTAAATCTAATCCACTAGAAATCTTTATCTTGTTCTTGTGTATCAATCTAGCGGATTAAAATCCCTAGAACTTAATCTCAAATCGCGTTTAGCATTTGATTCTAATTATTGCAAAAATAGAAAAAAGTTCATGTCGAATTTATTCTAGATTTGTGATAATTGATTTGAGATTAATACCTTGTAATCGATACAGTTGTTGTAACACATTTCAAGTTTAATAATATTTTTATTTAACTTGAATTTTGTTTCACATTTTTTATTCCGCATTTTATTCGATTATTTGGTACTGTTTGTATTCAACCCCCCTTCTACAAACACATTGGGACCCAACACTTTCTCGAAGAACTTCATTCAATTCTGAGCTTGTTTTGACTTTGTTTAAAAGAACCCAAATCTCTGACAAAGAACGATTCTCAAATAGATGAAGTGACACCTTGAATGATCCTTCACTTTGACAATATACAAAAATGCTTATCTCATTTAGGGATCTATCAAATGCAGCTGTGATCCTTGAGACTTCAGTCTTGATAGCATTCATGTACATGTCATTGTTAGGATTTGAGATTTCCAGCTTGTCAAGAAGATGTAAGAACTGCCTATCATTGTTAGTGCTCAGCTGAGGCATATCAAGTACTCTCCTAGCTTCATCCCATTTTTCACCAATCTTTAGTCTGACATCTCTTCTCCTTTCTTGAGCCTTAATGTCATGAAGACGTTGCTTTTGAAGAGTTTCTGTTCTTTGTATGTCTTTCCTCCTGTCAATGATCTGAGAGACCTTCTTGAGTTCAGCTTCTTTTCTTTTCATCTCTGACTGCTCCTTCTGAAATTCTTTCTCAAACATAGGATCCACTGTATCTTCCTCTTCCCAATCTTCAAAATCACTTTCCTCTTCAGCTTCAAATAACCCATCTTTATCTTCCTGAACTGGTTCAGTGGGAATGTCAAAAATATCAAAGTCATCCTGTTCTCCACTGTAGTAGACATCATCAGCCTTTCCTTTGTTTCCAGCAGAGGTATCTTTTTCTTTCCCTTTGGCACTACTTCCTTTCCTCTCCCCCTTAGTTGAGGGATCCTCTTCTGATCTTCCTTTGGAACCTCCATCACCTCCAGAGCCTGATCCTCCACCAGACGGTCCTTCAAAATAAGTTCTTTGTTCTTCATTAGGGCAATGAGAATTCTTGATCATGTAATATAGGTGCTTCATCCCTTCATTGAGATGTTCCATACCCGTCTCTATCTTTAGAAATCTTGAGGAGTCCAGTGAATGATTCATCTCAACGAGGTCTTCAAGAGAAGTCATTCTTGTATGTAGAGAGCAGAAGTTGGATATGTCATCAGCTGATAAAGTTGGAGTGTCCTGAATAGAATTGAGCTTTGGTATTACAGTGGTCTTTAGATCTGAGATGTCATTCCTTATGATTGCAAGCTGATTATTGACAGAGGTGGAAGAAGAAGACCGTTCAACCACTTGTGCTTTGAATGCTTGAGCTTCAGCTTGGCTTTTAGCAAGTTCTTCTTTTAGGGCAGCAATCTGAGCTAACAGGTTTACAGTATCAGTGTCTGTGTGTGCTCTCACCTGAATTTCACTCGTGTTTGGCTCACTCACCTCACGTGCATGTGTTTCTCTCAATATAATTGCTCGTGAGGAGTCTTCCTGTTGCTGTTCTTCTGTACCTGCATTAAAAATCACCCTAGCCTCTTCAAGAGAGGTCAGTGGTGGTGCAATGGGAATTCGCGAGTCCCGATCCTCAGTCAAACCTATCAAATCTTTTGGAATAGATGTCTGAATTGCTTCAGGGATAGATTGACCGAGTTGCCCTCCACTTTCTCCAGATAAATCTGCGAGTGGAGAATCCCATAAGGGAGCCAGAGGTGTTTGATCTGGGAGGGGAGAAAATGACTCTATTAAAGATGGCGGAGAGTCAGATTTTCCCTCTGAAGCATGTGACTGCTCTTCTGCCGTAACTATGGCAGGCACTGTAACCGACTCTACGTGCACTCCTCGCTGTGTGTCCTGAGTATGATCTGGGGAAGTGTATGGTTCCATTGTGAGTAATGGAATTGTGCCTGACTCAGTACAAGATGCCATGGCCCTATGGCGAATTTCAATAGATGCATCCTGTTGAGAGAATGCCTCTAGTAACTGTTCATTGGCCATTTCAAAGTCCATGTCCTGTTGGGAGGACAAGGATGGGCTTTCAGATGCCTCAGAATATGTTCTTCTTTTCTTAGGAGGAGGCAGAGCTGAGGGTTCACTCATATTTAACAATGTACTACTTCCTAGTAATCTCCTGGGTAACATTTTAGACAGTGGGGGAGAGGTTGAGATAGAATGTGACTCTGTGTTTGGCTCTATGACCTGGGATTGAAGCTGTGGTTCTACAACTTCATGGTCAGCCCTATCAACCACTGGGGGTCTTTCAACAGAAGTAGGAAGAGAGTGAGAGTGAGGAATTACTACCTGTAATGGAAGAGCCTGGGTGGCTTGAACCACTGGAGGTTGAGGTTGCTGTTCATGGCCGGGAAGATTGAAAATAGGTAAAGGAATATAAGTGGCCATGAAAGCAGATACAAGTACTGGAACTTACATGAATTTGAAGGTTGTGTCTTGGCGAGTGTAAATCTTTTTACTAACTGGAGGGGGTTCGGTTACTGCAGAGTTAGCAAAAAGGGCTTTGTGATCAGGTGTGAGAAGATGATCTGCTATAAGCATGAGAAAACGAGCATAGTAACATGATACCCTACGATTTGTAGAATGATCACGTAAAGCAGAAGTTAGACGTCTCAAGAGAATGGGAAAAAGTAGTTTGCCAAAATTGATCCTTTGATTGAAAACAACCGCAAGACCAATATACTGCAGAGTGGAAGTGATGTTATGAAAATTGGATTTTGTGCAGTTGGCAAACACTTTGGAAAGTGTATCGAAGAAAATATCCCATTCAGACACCAAATTTGATTTAGAAAGTTTGGTTAAATTGATCACCCCTGATAGTGAATAGCATTGAAAAAATTTGTGATATCATTTTCATAGGGTAAATTACAGAAATTGTCTAGTGGAAAATTTAACGCACGATTGACGACTGTTTCATCAACTACATACTGTGTGTTTGCGACGGTGAATGAAAAAGATTTTGAATCATCGGCCACAGTAGAGGTTGTGCAAATCAGTCTAAGTAGATCGACGTTTAAAATCACATTTGATTTAATAGCAGAGCTAACAATCGAATGGTCATTTAAAAATCTAATCCATGGCTTAAATTTTTCAACATCACATTTTTCCAGATTAAAATAACCAACCTGATTATGCGCGACAATTTGGAAATTGAGAGCCATTTAAAATAATAATAAGACACACGCTTTTCAGAATTTTAAGAGTAATATTAAGAAAATTCGAATTAATTAAATTTATTTAATAATTCGAATTAAATTAATTATAATCGAAAAATTTAGACAGAAATGTATCTCGTTAAAATTCCTAACTCACAAACACAGTTTTGAAAGACCAAACGACACAAATCAGAAATTAAAATAAGAAATAAAAATGCTCAAAATCAACAAACACAAATCGAAATAAAATATAGATTTAACAAAAATTCAACAGCACCTTTGTATGTATATACTTGTATGTATATACCACAAAGTGATGAATTAGTAAGCTGAGTAAAAACTCGAGCAAAGGAGAATCAAAACAGATTTGAAGATGTTTTTGATCGAAGAGAGAGAAGAGAGAGAATGAGGAAACTGTTCGAATTTTTGAAAGAAAAGAAAACTGTTGTGATGGTTAAAAAAAACAACAAACGCCTTTATATAACAGCTGGTATCTTTATTCTCGTCCGATTAATTAGTTCTGCAAAAGAACTATCAGACTATGTGGTGAATGTTTTGATCAATGAATATTCAATTCTTTCTTCAATATGGAATCGATTCACAACAACTTTTCCTTTTTTATTTTTTTCATATAAAAATACAGATTAAGGTCGTCATTAATCATTTGATAGAGTATTTCAGTACGTATGTATATATGTATATCCTTCATCTTTTCGGAAGTTTCAATGGAAGGATTCCTCTACCAATGCAACACAGTCAATTCCATTTGTTAGAACAGCTTCCATTGAGTCTCTGCACCTATCCCTTTTTCACCTTCTGGGCCTTTGTTTGTTTTTGTAAAATAGGATTTGGCTCAGGATTGCCCATTTTTATTAATTCCATTTAAAGCAGATAATGGATTGAACAAAAACCCCATTTTTTTTTTTTTGTGTGAGATAGATAAAAAAGACCGATCGAAGAGAAGATTTAAGTACTTGCTCTTTCGATTCGAATTTTATTAATAAGATAAGATGAACGAGTAGGGGTTTTTCGTACCGATCAGGTAGACTGAACTACAAGTCTTTATATACATTACAAGTCTTTATATACATTATTCGTTGTTAATGAGATTCGGACATACACGGATATACATATATTTAAATGAAGACCTCCTGTTTGTCATACCGATTGTCATACCAGGCAAAAGAAAGAAAATAACCGAAAAGAATAAGAATAAAACAAGTGATAATATATAACTGGTATGACAATCTGATAGTCATACCGATTGTCATACCAGTATAAAATAAAATAAAATATATATATAATGTTGACTATTGATTGTCTTGCCAGTATAAAACTATACTGAAAAACAATGAAATGACAATTATATTCGCAAATGACTTTCAGCAAGACAATTTCAATTGTCTTGCCGATTGTCATTCTGGAAATAAAAGGATTTCACACAGAATTAATATGAAAATAAGTATATATATATATAAGTACTGAAATGATATAACAAAATAGCAAAACTGAAATACAAACCTATAATATTTACAGAACCAAAGACAATATATCAGAATTTATTATTTTTATTCCAAAAATAGATTTCTGTTGAATTTTAGAAAATAAAATTCATAGAAAAATATTTTTAGAGAAAATAAAATATTCTGAGATATTTTAATTTAACAAGAAGGGAAAATAAAACAGATAAGATAATATATATTACATAGAAATAAGCAAGAAATATGATAAAATGATAACATAAATTTGCAAATGAATTTTTCATTTATGAAAAAATTCATTTGTAAATTCATTCAAGAACAGATCTCAGATATTAACTAAATTAATCACTAAAACTATTCAACATGCCCAATTTACCAACTAATCTGGTAAATGTGGATTCGTCAAGTGGTTTAGTGAAAATATCTGCTATTTGTTCTTCTGTTGGAACAAAAAATAGTTCAACAGTACCATTCATGACGTGCTCTCTAATAAAATGATACCTGATGTCAATGTGCTTTGTCCTCGAGTGCTGCACAGGGTTGTTGGTGATGGCTATTGCACTTGTGTTGTCACATAAAATAGGAATCCTGTTCAATACAGAGCCATAGTCTCGTAGTTGGTTCCTAATCCACAAGATCTGAGCACAGCAGCTTCTAGCAGCAATATATTCAGCCTCGGCCGTTGAGTTGGAAACTGTTTGCTGTTTCTTGCTGTACCAAGAGACTAGCCTGCTTCCTAGGAATTGACAACTTCCTGAGGTGCTTTTCCTATCAACAACACTTCCTGCATAATCTGAATCTGTATATCCGACAAGGTTAAAACCAGATTCTTTAGGGTACCAAATACCTAGATTTGGTGTTCCCTTAAGATATCTTAAGATTCGTTTAACAGCAACGAGATGAATATCTCTAGGATCCGCTTGGAACCTTGCACATAAACATGTAGCATACATAATATCTGGTCTACTTGCAGTAAGATAGAGTAACGAGCCAATCATACCTCTGTAGCTTGTGACATCTACCTTAATGGAGTTTTCACATGGTCCAAGCTTGACAGCTGTAGTTGATGGAGTCCTTGCTGATGCAGAATCCTCTAGATTGTACTTTTTGAGGAGTTCCTTGAGATACTTGGATTGACAAATAAATGTTCCATCTAACCTTTGATTTACTTGTAATCCAAGAAAGAACTTCAGCTCTCCCATCATGCTCATTTCAAACTTGCTGTGCATTAACTTAGCAAATCTCTTACAGAGATTATCATTAGTAGACCCAAATATTATATCATCCACATAGACTTGGACTAATATAGTATCCTTCTTATGTGTTTTAGAAAAGAGAGTTTTGTCTATGACACCTCTAATAAAGCTATTTTCAATAAGAAATTCAGAGAGAGTGTCATACCATTTTCTTGGAGACTGTTTTAGCCCATAGATAGCCTTGAAAAGAAAGAAGACAAAATCCAAATGATCTGGATCTTCAAAACCAGGAGGTTGCTCTACATATACCTCTTCATCCAGCTTTCCATTCAGAAAGGCACTCTTGACATCCATTTGATAAACTTTAAAGTTTGAAAATGCTGCGAATGCCAGAAATATCCTGATGGCCTCAAGTCTAGCCACTGGAGCATAGGTTTCATCATAATCAATGCCTTCAGCTTGAGAATACCCTTTAGCTACCAGTCTTGCCTTGTTTCTTGTAACCACACCATCTTCATCTAGTTTATTCCTGAATACCCACCTAGTACCAACAGCTTTCTTGTGTACAGGCCTAGGTACCAGTTTCCAGACTTGTTGACTTTCAAACTGATTGAGTTCATCTTGCATAGCAATCACCCAATCTGGATCAGTCAGTGCTTCTTCAATTTTCTTAGGTTCCATCTCAGAAAGAAATCCTGAGAACAGACACTCATTTTGAGTAGCACATCTAGTTCTGACTCCAACATCTGGATCACCAATAATCAACTCAAAAGGGTGAGCTTTATTCCAGACAGTCTGTCTTGGAAGATTTGATCTTGATGATTCGCCTTGAAATTCATTGTGATGTTGTGTCCTACTAGATGATCCTTCAGCATCTCCCCCTGAGTTGTTGCCATGTTGACTTGAAGATTCTCCGTCAGTAGCAGTGGTATCTCCATTGTTGCCAAAGTTTCCATCACTATTACCTTGAGTATCATCAGGATTAACAGGTTCTTCACCAGCAACAACCTCAGGTTCTTGACCATGTTCTAATTCTGAATCTGACGTATCATCAAACTTCAGTTTCTCAGAAGGATATTCAGTTTGGATACTAGGGAGTTTAGTGTCATCAAATGTAACATTGACACTTTCAGTTACTTTGTGTTGATCAATGATATACACTCTATATGATCTTCTTCCATATCCAACAAAAATACCCTCATATGCCTTTGCCTCGAACTTACCACGACGATCATCTCCATCCTTGAGCACGAAGCATCTGGCACCAAATACATGAAAGTATTTGATAGAAGGTTTCTGTTCATTCAAAATCTCATAAGGAGTTTTCATGAAGTCTTTGTTGATTAGAGTTCGATTCTGAGTATAACATGCAGTATTGACAGCTTCAGCCCAAAAGTATATTGGAAGACCTGATTCACTTAACATCGTTCTTGCAGCTTCAATCAATGTACGATTCTTCCTTTCTACCACTCCATTTTGCTGAGGGGTTCTAGGAGCTGAAAATTGTCTGGTAATCCCTTTGTCTGTACAGAATCCATTGAGAAGTGCATTCTTGAATTCTGTCCCATTATCTGACCTTATTGCTCTAACAGGGACGTTAGAATCTAACTCAATCATCTTGATATGATCAATCACAACTTGTGGTGTTTCATCCTTAGAGTGAAGAAATAAAACCCACGTATACTTGGAATAGTCATCAACTATCACAAGACAGTAACACTTCTTTGACATAGAAAGGATATTAACTGGACCAAATAAATCCATGTGCAATAATTGCAGAACACCAGTTATGGAAGATGTGTCAGTGCCTTTGTGACTTGCTTTCTTTGACTTTCCTTTCTGGCAAGCCTCACATAGTCCTTCTGGAGAGAATTCCAGCTGAGGCAGACCTCTTACCAATTCTCTTTTGACAAGAGAATTCATTGTTTTGAAATTGAGATGGGAAAGTCCCTTGTGCCATAGCCAACTCTCATCTGACGATGCCTTTGCATAGAAACAATTGACTTCAAGATTGCTTCCAGAGTTCATGTCAGCTACGAACAGATTTCCTTTTCGGATTCCCATTAAGGAGGGTTTTTCACTTTTCTTGTGCAAAATCTGACACTTCAGCTTGTCGAATAAAACATTGTAGCCGTTGTCACAGAACTGACTAATGCTAAGCAGATTGTGTTCAAGTCCTTGCACAACATATACATTTTCAATGATAACATTTCCAGCTTGCAAACAGCCATATCCCTCCGTTAAACCTTTGCTGTTATCTCCAAAGGTAACCACTGGGCCAGCTTTCTCAACCACATTTGATAGCAGGGCTCTATCTCCGATCATATGTCTTGACGATCCGCTGTCAAGAATCCACACTACCGGTTGTACCTGTTTAATGCCCTGCAATACAAATGGATTATAACTTCTTCGGAACCCAAGCTTGGCTGGGTCCGGCATACTTGTAAAATTGGCCTTTATCAGGCAAAACAACATTCTTAATTTCACTATTCTCAACGTTCTCAATGACTGAACATTTGACCTTTAAAACAGCCTTATCAAATTTCTGTTTAGGCTTAGGCACAAATATCTCCTTTCTAGCTTTAGGAGGACTAGCAGTCTTAGACCTATCATGCTTTCTATTATTCACATGCTAACGAGGAGTAGTCTTATCATTAGAAACATGCTTACCATTAAAATAAGCAAACAACAGATTAAAAGCACAAGACATACAATCAGGAACACCACATGCTTTATGAGAAGGATTAACAATAGGCAACTTATGCATGGTAGACATGGCATTTGTGTTATCCAACTCATGTGTGTCTGAGTTAGTCTCAGTTGCTTTCACAACCTTGACTGGAACTTTTGACACACTTGACTTGGAGACAGCTTTCCCATTAGCATTATCTTCAGCACGGATTTCTTCTTGAATAATAAAAGAGGTCTCATCAAATGGTTTAGCAATTGATTCTTTATAGAGGGGTTCATCAACACCCTTAAGCACATGTGGTACTTCCCTGCCTTTAGCACATACATGAGGAGGGGAGTTTATGCCTAATTTTCCAATAGCAGCATTGTAATCATAACCTATTCCATGTGTTTGATTAACAGCCTGCTTATTGTAAAACTCTTTGGACTTCGAACAAGAATTAAAGTAAGCTTTAACCTTAGCCTCAAGACCGGTGATCTTGTCTTTGAGAATAGTTTCGAGTTGTCTATAACAGTCAACTCTATTCTCTAGAAAAGATACTTGTTCTTTTAGTTTATCTTGATTAATGTGCACAAGTCTTCATTCATTGACCTCTTTCTCAAGGTCTTTGATTTGTTGATTTAGCAATTCATTATCACGACGAGCACAATCTAAGGAACCTCCTAGATGATAAACTAATTCAGCATCAATAAATTTTACCTCTTTTCTTGACGATGAGGTGCTTGCATTACTAGCCATGAGAGCAAGATTCCCAACTTCTTCATCTTCACTGTCAGTATCATCCCAGCTTCTTCCCTTTGCCAGGTACGCCCTTTCAGATTTACTCTTTTGATTAGAATCGTAAGAGTTCTTCCTAGCTTGTTTTGGCTTCCTGCATTCTGTGGCAAAGTGTCCCAACTCATTACAGTTGAAGCATCGAATGGTGCTTCGATCAACCATCCCTGTTTTATACCCACCACTGCTGGTGTTAGAGGATGAAGATCCACCTTTCTGGAATCTGTTGTAGTTGGACTTGTACTTGAACTTGGGATTCCTTTTGAATCTGACATTTGAGAATCTCTTGACAATCAGGGCCATTGACTCATCCTCCAATTGCTCCAGTTCTTCCAAGGAATAATAATCATCTCCTGATTGATTTGTAGTAGGAGAATCAAATTCTGCTACTATCACATTATCTTCAACCTTGGAAGACTGTACCATTCTTTCTGACTGTTGAGATTGATGTTGATATTGTGGTTGTTGTTGTTGTTCATCAACTACTAGAGCAGTAGACGTTCTGACCACTCTTCCTTTCCCGTAAACTTCCTTCTGCTGAATCTGCTCCAACTCAATAGTCTTTAACACACCATAGAGCCTTTCCAAAGAAATCTCACTCAGATCTCTTGCTTCTCTTATGGCAGTGATTCTATGTTCGAGATGAGTTGGCAGTGTTAAAAGGAACTTTTTGTTGACCTCCCTGATGGAATAGTATTTACCATTAATGTTCAGGTTGTTGATCAATGCATTGTACCTCTCAAACACTTCAGTGATTCCTTCTCCTGGATTGGATTTAAAGTATTCATACTCAGAGGTTAGGATTTCTAGTTTGTTCTCCCTAACTTCCTCTGTGCCTTCATTAATAATCTCAATAGTTTCCCAGATATGTTTGGAATCTTTACAATTCATCACATGTCTATTCATCAGGGGATTAAGGGAATCTACTAAGATTAATTGAAGGCTAGCATCCAGGGAAGCTTCTTCTATTTCAGCAGGAGAGAAGTCCTCAGGATCCTTCACATAAGTTCTCGCTTTGGTGATCACCACATCATTTTCTATTACCTCTGGTTCCATAACCATAGGAATTTTTGGACCCTTCTTCAACACTTGCAAATATTTGGGATTAGCAACCTGTAAAAACAGTAGCATCTTCTTCTTCCACATAACATAATTTTCTTTATCGAAAAGTGGAATTTTAACGGTTCCAACTTTTTGTGTAGTCATTATGAATTTTTTGAGTGAATAAAAAATTCAAGAAGTGAAAGAAACACAAAAGTCTAGGATCTAGATTTGTACGTTAATCAGAAGGCTCTGATACCAATTGTTAGGTCCCAATTTGTTTGTAGAAGGGGGGGTTGAATGCAAACAATACCGTTTATCGAATAAAATGCGGAATAAAATTGTGAAACAAAATTCAAGTTAAATAAAACTTTTATTAAACTTGAAAGGTGTTACAACTACGGTATCGGTTACAAGGGATTAATCTCAAATCAATTATTACAAATCTAGAATAAATTCGACATGAACTTTTTCTATTTTTGTAATTAAAAGATCAAATGCTAAATGCGATTTGAGATTAAGTTCTAGGGATTTTAATCCGCTAGATTGATACACAAGAACAAGATAAGTATTTCTAGTTGATTGGATTTAACTTTACAATCTAGAAATTGATCTTGAAGTTGCAGATGAGATGTAATATTTTCTGCTGCTTTTTCTTTTGTTCTTGTATGTTCTGTTTGATTGCTTTTTGTAGTTTATGAATTGGATGCTTCTGCTTCTTTTAATCAACACAGCCGAGATTAATGAACTGGTATGACAATCCTTTGTCCAATAAGACTTTCGGTGTGACAATCTTTAGAGCTAGCAAGACAATTAAAATGAACTAGCAAGACTTTCGGTATGACTAATTGTCATACCGATTGTCATAGTAGTCAAATGAAATTGTCTTACTGAATTAATAAGTGATTTTAATCTAAATAATAATTCATCAAGACATCAACTGAATTAGCATGACTTTCGGTATGACTATCAATTGTCATACCGATTGTCATACTAGTACAATAGTTGTCTTTTTAGAATTAAAACAGATTTTAACCAATTAAAATTCTGTAAATCCTTAATATTAATTCTAAATTAATTAATCAATTTAATTCAATTAATCAATAAATTAATCCTTGCAGATATAATTTATTTTCTTAATTAAATTATATGACTTAATTAATTAATAGAGAATTAATACTAACCCTGAGCAGCATCCATTCTTCTGACAATCTTCTGAAAGTCACTGAGACTTATGAATCAATTCCGCCACTTCAATGCTGACACTCGATGTACTGTCTGGTTCATGAGTGACTAACTTTGGTGACGTTTCTTCATGTCTTGACTTTGATTCTGATTGAATCCTTGTAATAAATGATACCTTGACGAGATCTCTGTCACTTGATTAAATCCACGATCTTGATTTATATCACTGAGGCATGATCAAATTCTTGAACTTCTTCCAGTGAATCTTCAAGTCTGCAGATGAACATGTTTTCTTTATTCTTTGACAGATGTTACATGTGAGATCTCTCTGATGATTAATCCACTATTTACTTATTACATTCTTATTTTGAGTTGAGTTAAATACTCGAATAAAACGAGTAGGCTATGAC
>NW_027419080.1:0-113936 GCF_009905375.1 Apium graveolens
ACAAATTTTTTCGTCTGTAGGTCTTGAAATCAATTCTCTTGGAGTAAGAAAACCATTATTAACAATTTCCATGTTCAGGAATTTTCCGTCTGAATAGCAAATGGTCTTCGTTTTCTTCAAAAGATTAAAATCCACTTTAAAAGCCCGGAGGAATCCTGAGTCTACCAATCCTTGAGTACCCTTAATTTATTATTTAAGAAAAATTTAAATTTCCATTATTTTTAATTTTCTTAGAAAATAAATTAATCAAAAATAAATTTTTACGTAAAATTTAATTTTCAAGAATTTCGAATTTTCTTAAAAATTAAATAAAATGTAAATTATTATTTAAGAAAAATTTAAATTTAAGAATTTTAAATTTATTGAAAAAATAAAAAAATCAGAAATAAAAAATCATGAAGTATGGCGACAAGGAGGTGTGTCAGGAGGAGGTCGCAACAGAGTTTGAATTGCGCCGTTATCGCCGTCATTGCGCCGACTTTGCTGTGGCGACTTGTGTGTGTGGCGACAAACGAGGTCGCAGCTGTTGCCTTAGGAGAAATAAAAACTTTTCTGTATTGCGACAAGTCACGGCTGTGGCGACAAACCTCAGCCTTTCGCCAGACTACTACACTTAGCGGTGCCACAATGTGCGTGTCCTTCAAAATCTGGAAACCACTCAGTTACTCCGCGCGTGGCTGGACGACACAGATTCGTGCATGACTTCTCGCGCGTGTAGCCAACCGCGTAGCTGCTGCAGTCTGCACCTTCGTTTGCGCGTGACATCCAATGAATCTAGCTGTCGTTCACTCTTACCAAACTTATGGAATAAAATGGCAACCACAAAACTTGTTTTTTTTGTTTTGTTAGTAAACAAATGGCAGCTATATTCTGGTTCAAGCAAATCTGGCAGAAAATAATTCGAGAAGATTAATTTAAATTGAAATTTTTATTTCCTAAAATTTAATTAGTAAATTAATTTAGTTAAATTTATAATATAAATTTATTTAAATTAAGTTAATAAAATAAACTTATTTAAACTAAATTTATAAAATAATTTGCTAAATCAAATTTATAAATTAAAATTAAGTAAATGAAAATTAATAAAATAAATTAATTTAAGGATCCTGATTTGTGTATTAATCAGTCAGCTCTGATACCAATTGTTAGGTCCCGAATTATCGTAGAAGGGGAGGGGGTTGAATACGATAATCACTAAATTAAAAATTCTTTCGAATCTTTAGCGGATAAAAATTTAGTGCTCGGTTAGTATTTTGTGTTCTTGAGAGGAATAGTGTTTGGAACGATAAAAACGAGGAACACAAGATATTCGGGGAAATATATATTCGAATATAAATCCTCGAGGGTGTTGCTACACTCCGGTAAATAAATTAACCGGCTACAATCGAAGAATAACAAAGTTACTAGCTACTACAAAAATTTACAAATCAAATCATATACAATAATCTAGCTTTTATTTGTACTAGGATTTAATTACCAGGTAACGATTATAATGCCCCTAAGAATAGACAAGAATTAAATCGGGCATTATAACGTTACTCCGGTGAGAAGTTAAACGGATATTCAAGTAGCTTGAACTCCTCTGTAAATCTCCGCTTCTTGTTTTATCAGCTCTCTTTTTGTTGGAGAAGAAGATAAACAGTTCTCATTCAGATCTGCTGCAAAGTGTAGACTTTATACACAATAAAATTGTGTGGCTGAGGATTGAGGAGCTCTGTGGCGACATCTTTATTACTCTGAGTTCTGTGGCGATTGGTATGTGTGGCGACACCTTGGAAACATCCTGTGGCGACAAAAGGGGGGAAGGGGGAATTTCCTGTTTATTATTCTAACTCCCCTGTGGCGACCACAGGGGATTACAAGTACAATTTTTGTACTTAACAAAAAAACTAACCTTAACCTACCACCTGTGGCGACATGTGTCACATGTAGTTTCTTATACTTATTTTTTTTTGTTTTTTTTTCTTTTCCCTTTTTTTCTTTTCTTTTTTTTGTTTTGTTTTCTTTTTCTTTTTCTTTTCTCTTTTCTTATTTTTTCTCTTTTTCTTTTCTTTTCTCTTTTCTCTTTTTTTTTTTTTTGTTTCTTTTCTTTTTCTTTTTAAGTTTAAATTGTAATTAAATTAATTTATAAAATAAACTTAAATATAACTTATATTAATAAACTAATTTAGATTTATAAAATAAACTTATTTAAAGTTTATAAGATAAATCAATTTAAGTTTATTAAATAATTTATATTGAAGTCATTTAAATAAATTTATTTAATTTACCAATTAAACTTTAAACTTCGCTAGTCCCCTGAGCTGTTGAGCCGTATACCCGCGCACCTCTTCTCGTACTTTAACATATAAACGGTCAATCCAAGTACGTTCCTCAACTTAACAATACTTCTATAAATAATACTCAGATTCCTTTCACGAGCTGTTGACGCCTAGTGCAACTGGTCTGGTTCACAGACGACTAACCCCAATTCAGGTCTTCATATTATAGCCTTGATTACATTGTTAAGCTTACCTCAACTTTATTGCTTCGAACACTGACTGTCAATAAACAACTGCACTTTCACTGGAATCCTTTCTGGTACTTTAGACAACGTCTTCATTAACCTCTGTCTATACCCTATCTTTAGTTCTTCAGATTCCTATGCTTCGAACACTGTATATCTTCAATCAATGCCAATACACTGAAATCTTCCGGTAGCACTTGTATACTGAATCTTCAACCTTTCTGAAATCCTGAAAGTCTTTAACCTTTGTTCTTCACTGAGGCATGATCATATTAATGAACTTCTTTCAGTGACCTATAGACAGACTTCAGGCTTTCTTCTAATCTTCTGATTCTTTGTATTTGCCTTGTCTTCATTCTTCCTGATTTCTTGTGTAAACGTAGTATTATTAACCTGTCATGTTCTAGTGTTGTTATTATGTTGAGTTATCGCGTAACTATTCATACAGCTACGTAGTCTTGCCAACACACCCAAACGGGACTTGAGTGGTTTAGCACTTGCCAAGATTGAATCAAGATTCCCGACCACAGCACCTTCAAGTATGTCCTTGGAAATATGCCTTCAAAGATTTCAGCATCTAAATCAACAGGTTACGTGTCAAAGAAGCTCCCACTCTCCAGAATTTGGATAGCTATCTGACTGAAAAGACCATCCTCGTTGAAAGAGTAGCCTGCGGGCACTTTCTCCTTACCTTTCTGCCTGGAAAGAGTTTGAGAGGATTGACCCACTGAGACATCTGTTATCTTGTTATGACCTAGGGCCAAAGCACTATCACCATTACTAGCATCAAGACTATTGGTCATGGAGATAGATATCCCTGCTGCTGGATTTCCAATAGCATTATCCTGAGATATTTCAATCAGCATGGGAGCAGGAACAATGGGATTACACACATCAAAGAACAACATTTGGGCATTCTTAATCAGTCACAACAGGACTATAAACATTAATGATAGGGGACCGGGGGAGCCCTCCAAAACATCACCCAAACCGAAGTTCGGAAGAATGTTCATGGGAATAGCCAATCCCTTATCTCGGTCCAGATAGTACTGCAGATTCCCAAAAGTACCAGGAGCTTCAACAAAAGGGGAGACATTCTCCATACCATAGTTTGCCATATACTCCGTTGTTCGACTCGTGGCATCTGGGATAACAGACACGCTTCTAAAAGTTTGCCCTGAGAGGAAGTTGTTAGCATGCATCGTGTTGAACTGGAGGCCAGCTCCTCTAGTTAGGGGGGGGAAGGCTACCTTTTGACAATCTAAAACATCAAATACCTCTCTACGAGTCGTCTCTAAATGAATGCCATGAAACCTTGCTTACATGCCTCAATAATACTCGTATTAGCTCCCCATAAAATAGCCTAAGACTCTACCATACCCTCCATCGGACCAACAACTCCCTATAACTTGGCTCATTTGTCATACAATATACGAATAATTAATTATATAAACATGCTCCATTACATCTCACATATATCATTTTTCTTGTATTTTATTCATAGGAGTATATATATTTGTTGTAAAAGTTTTTTTGGTCAAAGATTTTTTATATATAAGTTTATTCACAAAAATTCTTTATTCTTGCAATGAAGAAGAACAGAAACCTTGAATCTTGCCCCGAAGGAAAACATGATGGAAAAGGTTTACACATAGGAAGAGTATACAAATGTGATTTGTGTATTAAAATGGGTATTATTAATCACTTAGAGCATACTTAAAATGGTTAGGCAAATTAGGATTATCTAAAATTTTATTGAACCTGTAAAAGCATGCACTCCAGTGGTATTAGTTATAATCATTAGTTATATTCAAAAATATTATTTTATTCCTATTTTTCATATTTATATGTATATATAGACACCTTAAATAATAAAATAAATTTAGTTAATACTTAGTTTAATACATGAAAAAATATAATTGCAATTTAATAATTATTACAACTGAAAATATAATAACATATAATATAAAAAATAACTAATAAAAAATCACTAAGATATATTGTACTATATATATTAAAATTAATTAATAAATTTTGTTAATAAGAGAACAATTTTTTTCACATTTAATATTATATAAATTAAAAATATTATAATTAAAATAATAATTTTAATATTTATGTATTAAATATTATATATATATTATTAATGTGTAGATCTAAGTTTAAACATTGATTAAATCTGACGTGGATGATTTAGTTAACGACTACAGACTCAACAGATATAGAAGACCAGATAGAAAATATCTAAATTTTTTGCTAACAGGTGATGTGGTTGGAGTGGTGTTTTTTTAACTAATATCTATATCTGAGTGTCACGTATGCTTTTATGGCTGACAAGAGGTCATTGTTGGAGATGTTCTTATAAAGATGGGCATTCATTTCACATCGCCTTACCCCAATCTGATCCCCGCCCTGTTTGGCTCGGGTATTCAGGAGTTTTTCGGGGAAGGAGTCGGGAACGAGGAAAGTTCTATAAAATAATTCTGGGACCGTGACAGGGTCGAGATTAGCGTCTCCCCGCCCCGATTTCCCCGACCCCGATTGTATATGTCAATAATAACATATTTATATTTAATGATAAATAAATTATTAAAATATACATGATAATATTAATAAAATTTAAAATAATTTATAAAAAGGTTCGGGGATCGATATCGAACTCGAAGATCGGGGGAGGGGACCCCCGAAGTGACCCGATATACATCCCTAACCCCATCTCCCGACGATTGATAATCTCGTTTTTTGTTAACTATAAAAAAATTTATTTTATACTTTCTTTCAAAGTTGTACTGTGCTAACCGACGTCAAAAGGAGTTGTACTTACACGTAGTAAGTTACTTACTTGTTTAAAAATATATATATGTAAACCTTCTTTTAAATCAAAATACTTATTATCAAAATTTAAAATCAAATCTTATTTTCAAATTTAAGATTTGTCAAACGGGGCACAAGGCTTTCATATATTCACATGTTAAAACATTTTTTAGTTTTTTTCCAAGCATGCATAATGAGATTAAACAAAACGTTGTATTGCTATTTGACAAGAGTCCATATTCATGGTTATTCCCTGCAATCAAAATGAGGATAAAAGTAGTGAATCACGTGGGCGATGTCAGCACCACATATGTGATCAAAATCAGGAATACATCTTTTATCATTTAACTTATTGAAGTATCGGGTGAAACTTGATTAATACTTGTATTTCATGCAAGTAACTGGAAGAACACATATACAATATGCATGAATGTAGAAGAACGCATATGCTATATGTGTGAAGCTGCTTCAACACATGCGACATATCTTTTTGGGCTCCTAATATTCACAAATCACTCTTAACGAAAGTATAACATGTGTTAGATAATAACATATTTTTTCATATTTACTTTGTGTGCTCTTTTGAGTATTTTGATCTAAATTTGTGTCGTTAAGAATATCCCCTTATTTCTCAACAGTCCAATATTAAACTAAGACACAAGATATTATAAAATTTGATCATATTTTTTGTGAGTTTGCATCTTTCTAAATTTTATTACATAATTATTATATCTTAGCAACACATAAAATACAAATAATTTTTGGGTTTTCTCTTTAGTTTTTTATTTTGCTATGAAAGAAAATTTCATCAAATATTCAAATCATCCAATAAAGCATAAAAGAGTTTTGGGCGGGCACTCCCGTCTCCAAAATACGATCAACTATAGAAACTATCATATCTCGCTAAAAAGTGAGATACCTTGTTCATTGATTATTAAAAAAATTAACGCAACATTACGTTCTTGTAACTTAAAAGTAGACGTTTGATTATTGTTTCTACTAGATTTTGTGGTTATACTACATTTCAAGTATCACAGGACGATCTTTACAAACTCTCCTCGATAATTACGAGCTAGCAGAAATATATGAATAGATATGAATTCTGAATATAAAATATTGTGCACAGTGCCAAAATAAATTATTAAATGTTATAAATTCGTTTAAATGCGTAATTGAATTATTCTAATAAAATTCATAATTTTTTAATTGATAAATAAGAAAATCCACTAAATCAAAAGAAGAAATGGAATATGGTATAGCAGTTTTAAACTGCATATACTCTCGTACTTTATCGTACTTAATAAGATTAATAGTTGTCACTTTATTCGATTTAAGGAACAATTACGTATGCACCATTACCAAATTTATAAAATGAAAAGTTTTACTAAAATTTAAGGCATGTATTTTTCACTAAGCTAACACGCTACTATTATTATAAATAACATTGTAATCTTTTATGCTATATTAAGTAATTCGATATTTTTTGTCAAGAATAATGTTACACGTAAATGAATTGTATGGGAATCAAACTAGGACACTAAGTTGTCCTTCACGGCGACACTAAACAAAAATTTTAAGAAATTATCAAATATTTATTATTATATATGATAACACTTACTTGTATATGCACTATGTTAAAAATAAAATAAATATTTTAAAATTACAATGTTAAAGTACATGCGAAAATGTATTAATATGAAATTGTAGGTCTGGTCGTACTCGTCTTTTGCTAATACAGTCCATATTACCTCTCAAGATCTTTTAGTTCCCAATTTGTTTGTAAAGGGGGGTTGAATTCAAAACAATATCGTTAAATCGATTAAAATGCGGAAATAAAATTGTGAAACAAAATTCAAGTTAAATAAAACTTTTATTAAACTGGAAAGGTGTTACAACTACGGTAATCGGTTACAAGGGATTAATCTCAAATCAATTATTACAAATCTAGAATAAAATTCGATATGAACTTTTTCTATTTTTGTAATTAAAAGATCAAATGCTAAATGCGATTTGAGATTAAGTTCTAGGGATTTTTAATCCGCTAGATTGATACACAAGACAAGATAAGTATTTCTAGTTGATTGGATTTAACTTTACAATCTGGAAATTGATCTTGAAGTTGCAGATGAGATGTAATATTTTCTGCTCTTTTTCATTTTTGTTCTTGAGTATGTTCTGTTTGATTGCTTTTTGTGAGTGTTTATGAATTGGATGCTTCTGCTTCTTTTAATCAACACAGCCGAGATTAATGAACTGGTATGACAATCCTTTGTCCAATAAGACTTTCGGTGTGACAATCTTTAGAGCTAGCAAGACAATTCTAGCAAGACTTTCGGTATGACAATCAATTGTCATACCGATTGTCATAGTAGTACAAATGAAATTGTCTTACTGAATTAATAAGTGATTTTTAATCTAAATAATAATTCCATCAAGACAGTCAACAGGAATTAGCATGACTTTCGGTATGACTATCAATTGTCATACCGATTGTCATACTAGTACAATTAGTTTGTCTTTTTAGAATTAAAACAGATTTTAACCAATTAAAATTCTGTAAATCCTTAATATTAATTCTAAATTAATTAATCAATTAATTCAATTAATCAATAAATTAATCCTTGCAGATATAATTTATTTTTCTTAATTAAATTATATGACTTAATTAATTAATAGAGAATTAATACTAACCCTGAGCAGCATCCATTCTTCTGACAATCTTCTGAAAGTCACTGAGACTTATGAATCAAATTCCGCCACTTCAATGCTGACACTCGATGTACTGTCTGGTTCATGAGTGACTAACTTTGGTGACGTTTCTTCATGTCTTGACTTTGATATTCTGATTGAATCCTTGTAATAAATGATACCTTGACGAGATCTCTGTCACTTGATCAAATCCACGATCTTGATTTATATCACTGAGGCATGATCAAATTCTTGAATTTCTTCCAGTGAATCTTCAAGTCTGCAGATGAACAATGTTTCTTTATTCTTTGACAGATGTTACATTGTGAGATCTCTCTGATGATTAATCCACTATTTACTTATTACATTCTTATTTGAGTTGAGTTAAATACTCGAATAAACGAGTAGGCTATGACATATGCCTTTCAATCTCCCCCTATTTGCTTGTTAGACAATAACAACAAATACCTAGAGGATAACTCAACTAACAAATAAGAAAAAGATATAAACAGTAATGTAAAGTAAATAGCAGAAAAGTTCTGGATTATATTTAACATTTTCCAGATTCCAAATGAAATTTACAAGTGAATACAAGATAGATGTTCCTCTAGCCTGAACATATAACTACATTAGACTATCTTGATTCATAAAGCTCTAATCATATTACATTGAGTTTTGAGCTAATTGACTTCAGTTGTCTTCTCTTCTGACTTCACCTTCTTCTAAATCTTGAAGCAATTCCTTGTCAAAGACACGATCCTTTTCTGAAGTGAAGCTTGCTGGTGTGACTGGTTGAACTCCAACTGACTTCAGCTTATTCTTGAGTTGATTGTACCTTTTAACATTCTTTCACAATAAGCTTGAATCAAGTCAGCAGCTTGAGTCTTCAACATGGATGAATATCCAGCAGTTCTCAAATGATGTTCCATCCAGACCAGATGCTTAGCTGAGTAGTCTTTAAGAGATTGTACATCTAGCTGACAGATTTGAAGACAATCAGACTTAAAGAATCTCACCTGATGAGGATTGTTGACCACTTGAGGACTAGCCCTGCTGGCAAACTCTTTAAGCCTTTCTGTAAGTCATATGTCATAGACCTATTTGTATATTCGAGGATTCAACTCACTCAAATAAGAATGTAATAAGTAAATAGTGGATCTACCGTCAGAGAGATCTCGCAAAGTAATATCTGTCAAAGGATTCAGAGACAATGTTCATCTACAGACTTGAGGAGTTAATTCACTGGAAGAAGTTCAAGAAGTTGATCATGCCTCAGTGATATAAATCAAGATCGTGGATTTAATCAAGTGACAGAGATCTCGTCAGGGTATCAATAAATTACAAGGATTTAATCTGAAGAAAATCAAAGTGTCAAAGTCAAGACATGAAGAAACGTCACGGAAGTTAGTCACTCATGAACCAGACAGTACATCGAGTGTCAACGTTGAAGTGGTGGAATTGATTCATAATTTTCAGTGATTTTCAGAAGATTTACAGAAGAATGGTTGCTGCTCAAGACTAGAATTAATTCTCTATTAATTAATTGAGTCATCTAATTTAATTAAGAAAATAAATTATATCTGCGAAGAATAATTTATTTATTAATTGAATTAATTGATTAATTAATTCTGATTTAATTCTAGGAATTTTAGGAATTTTCAGAAGTTTAATTGGATTAAATTCAAGCATTAAATCAGCAAGACAATTGAAAATGAACTAGCATGACAATCAGGATTGTCATACCGATTGTCATGCTAGGCCAGATTCAATTGTCACACCGAAAGTTACATCAGGAGGATGATTGTCTTGCTAGTTCATTCTGATTGTCTTGCTAGTTCATTCAGATTGTCTTGCTAGTTCATTCAATTGTCCTACCGAAAGTCTTGCAAGCTTAAAGGATTGTCATTCCAATTCAATTGATTCAGCTGATTGATTAAATAGAAGCAGAGAAGCAGCATATCATTTTTAACTCAATCAAAATACAAGAACAAAAGTGCAGCCGCCTCTGAAACATATTATTCTTCATCTGCTTTATTCAAGATCATAATTTCTAGATTGTAATGTTAAATCTAATCCACTAGAAATCTTTATCTTGTTCTTGTGTATCAATCTAGCGGATTAAAATCCCTAGAACTTAATCTCAAATCGCGTTTAGCATTTGATTCTAATTATTGCAAAAATAGAAAAAAGTTCATGTCGAATTTATTCTAGATTTGTGATAATTGATTTGAGATTAATACCTTGTAATCGATACAGTTGTTGTAACACATTTCAAGTTTAATAATATTTTTATTTAACTTGAATTTTGTTTCACATTTTTTATTCCGCATTTTATTCGATTATTTGGTACTGTTTGTATTCAACCCCCCTTCTACAAACACATTGGGACCCAACACTTTCTCGAAGAACTTCATTCAATTCTGAGCTTGTTTTGACTTTGTTTAAAAGAACCCAAATCTCTGACAAAGAACGATTCTCAAATAGATGAAGTGACACCTTGAATGATCCTTCACTTTGACAATATACAAAAATGCTTATCTCATTTAGGGATCTATCAAATGCAGCTGTGATCCTTGAGACTTCAGTCTTGATAGCATTCATGTACATGTCATTGTTAGGATTTGAGATTTCCAGCTTGTCAAGAAGATGTAAGAACTGCCTATCATTGTTAGTGCTCAGCTGAGGCATATCAAGTACTCTCCTAGCTTCATCCCATTTTTCACCAATCTTTAGTCTGACATCTCTTCTCCTTTCTTGAGCCTTAATGTCATGAAGACGTTGCTTTTGAAGAGTTTCTGTTCTTTGTATGTCTTTCCTCCTGTCAATGATCTGAGAGACCTTCTTGAGTTCAGCTTCTTTTCTTTTCATCTCTGACTGCTCCTTCTGAAATTCTTTCTCAAACATAGGATCCACTGTATCTTCCTCTTCCCAATCTTCAAAATCACTTTCCTCTTCAGCTTCAAATAACCCATCTTTATCTTCCTGAACTGGTTCAGTGGGAATGTCAAAAATATCAAAGTCATCCTGTTCTCCACTGTAGTAGACATCATCAGCCTTTCCTTTGTTTCCAGCAGAGGTATCTTTTTCTTTCCCTTTGGCACTACTTCCTTTCCTCTCCCCCTTAGTTGAGGGATCCTCTTCTGATCTTCCTTTGGAACCTCCATCACCTCCAGAGCCTGATCCTCCACCAGACGGTCCTTCAAAATAAGTTCTTTGTTCTTCATTAGGGCAATGAGAATTCTTGATCATGTAATATAGGTGCTTCATCCCTTCATTGAGATGTTCCATACCCGTCTCTATCTTTAGAAATCTTGAGGAGTCCAGTGAATGATTCATCTCAACGAGGTCTTCAAGAGAAGTCATTCTTGTATGTAGAGAGCAGAAGTTGGATATGTCATCAGCTGATAAAGTTGGAGTGTCCTGAATAGAATTGAGCTTTGGTATTACAGTGGTCTTTAGATCTGAGATGTCATTCCTTATGATTGCAAGCTGATTATTGACAGAGGTGGAAGAAGAAGACCGTTCAACCACTTGTGCTTTGAATGCTTGAGCTTCAGCTTGGCTTTTAGCAAGTTCTTCTTTTAGGGCAGCAATCTGAGCTAACAGGTTTACAGTATCAGTGTCTGTGTGTGCTCTCACCTGAATTTCACTCGTGTTTGGCTCACTCACCTCACGTGCATGTGTTTCTCTCAATATAATTGCTCGTGAGGAGTCTTCCTGTTGCTGTTCTTCTGTACCTGCATTAAAAATCACCCTAGCCTCTTCAAGAGAGGTCAGTGGTGGTGCAATGGGAATTCGCGAGTCCCGATCCTCAGTCAAACCTATCAAATCTTTTGGAATAGATGTCTGAATTGCTTCAGGGATAGATTGACCGAGTTGCCCTCCACTTTCTCCAGATAAATCTGCGAGTGGAGAATCCCATAAGGGAGCCAGAGGTGTTTGATCTGGGAGGGGAGAAAATGACTCTATTAAAGATGGCGGAGAGTCAGATTTTCCCTCTGAAGCATGTGACTGCTCTTCTGCCGTAACTATGGCAGGCACTGTAACCGACTCTACGTGCACTCCTCGCTGTGTGTCCTGAGTATGATCTGGGGAAGTGTATGGTTCCATTGTGAGTAATGGAATTGTGCCTGACTCAGTACAAGATGCCATGGCCCTATGGCGAATTTCAATAGATGCATCCTGTTGAGAGAATGCCTCTAGTAACTGTTCATTGGCCATTTCAAAGTCCATGTCCTGTTGGGAGGACAAGGATGGGCTTTCAGATGCCTCAGAATATGTTCTTCTTTTCTTAGGAGGAGGCAGAGCTGAGGGTTCACTCATATTTAACAATGTACTACTTCCTAGTAATCTCCTGGGTAACATTTTAGACAGTGGGGGAGAGGTTGAGATAGAATGTGACTCTGTGTTTGGCTCTATGACCTGGGATTGAAGCTGTGGTTCTACAACTTCATGGTCAGCCCTATCAACCACTGGGGTCTTTCAACAGAAGTAGGAAGAGAGTGAGAGTGAGGAATTACTACCTGTAATGGAAGAGCCTGGGTGGCTTGAACCACTGGAGGTTGAGGTTGCTGTTCATGGCCGGGAAGATTGAAAATAGGTAAAGGAATATAAGTGGCCATGAAAGCAGATACAAGTACTGGAACTTACATGAATTTGAAGGTTGTGTCTTGGCGAGTGTAAATCTTTTTACTAACTGGAGGGGGTTCGGTTACTGCAGAGTTAGCAAAAAGGGCTTTGTGATCAGGTGTGAGAAGATGATCTGCTATAAGCATGAGAAAACGAGCATAGTAACATGATACCCTACGATTTGTAGAATGATCACGTAAAGCAGAAGTTAGACGTCTCAAGAGAATGGGAAAAAGTAGTTTGCCAAAATTGATCCTTTGATTGAAAACAACCGCAAGACCAATATACTGCAGAGTGGAAGTGATGTTATGAAAATTGGATTTTGTGCAGTTGGCAAACACTTTGGAAAGTGTATCGAAGAAAATATCCCATTCAGACACCAAATTTGATTTAGAAAGTTTGGTTAAATTGATCACCCCTGATAGTGAATAGCATTGAAAAAATTTGTGATATCATTTTCATAGGGTAAATTACAGAAATTGTCTAGTGGAAAATTTAACGCACGATTGACGACTGTTTCATCAACTACATACTGTGTGTTTGCGACGGTGAATGAAAAAGATTTTGAATCATCGGCCACAGTAGAGGTTGTGCAAATCAGTCTAAGTAGATCGACGTTTAAAATCACATTTGATTTAATAGCAGAGCTAACAATCGAATGGTCATTTAAAAATCTAATCCATGGCTTAAATTTTTCAACATCACATTTTTCCAGATTAAAATAACCAACCTGATTATGCGCGACAATTTGGAAATTGAGAGCCATTTAAAATAATAATAAGACACACGCTTTTCAGAATTTTAAGAGTAATATTAAGAAAATTCGAATTAATTAAATTTATTTAATAATTCGAATTAAATTAATTATAATCGAAAAATTTAGACAGAAATGTATCTCGTTAAAATTCCTAACTCACAAACACAGTTTTGAAAGACCAAACGACACAAATCAGAAATTAAAATAAGAAATAAAAATGCTCAAAATCAACAAACACAAATCGAAATAAAATATAGATTTAACAAAAATTCAACAGCACCTTTGTATGTATATACTTGTATGTATATACCACAAAGTGATGAATTAGTAAGCTGAGTAAAAACTCGAGCAAAGGAGAATCAAAACAGATTTGAAGATGTTTTTGATCGAAGAGAGAGAAGAGAGAGAATGAGGAAACTGTTCGAATTTTTGAAAGAAAAGAAAACTGTTGTGATGGTTAAAAAAAACAACAAACGCCTTTATATAACAGCTGGTATCTTTATTCTCGTCCGATTAATTAGTTCTGCAAAAGAACTATCAGACTATGTGGTGAATGTTTTGATCAATGAATATTCAATTCTTTCTTCAATATGGAATCGATTCACAACAACTTTTCCTTTTTTATTTTTTTCATATAAAAATACAGATTAAGGTCGTCATTAATCATTTGATAGAGTATTTCAGTACGTATGTATATATGTATATCCTTCATCTTTTCGGAAGTTTCAATGGAAGGATTCCTCTACCAATGCAACACAGTCAATTCCATTTGTTAGAACAGCTTCCATTGAGTCTCTGCACCTATCCCTTTTTCACCTTCTGGGCCTTTGTTTGTTTTTGTAAAATAGGATTTGGCTCAGGATTGCCCATTTTTATTAATTCCATTTAAAGCAGATAATGGATTGAACAAAAACCCCATTTTTTTTTTTTTGTGTGAGATAGATAAAAAAGACCGATCGAAGAGAAGATTTAAGTACTTGCTCTTTCGATTCGAATTTTATTAATAAGATAAGATGAACGAGTAGGGGTTTTTCGTACCGATCAGGTAGACTGAACTACAAGTCTTTATATACATTACAAGTCTTTATATACATTATTCGTTGTTAATGAGATTCGGACATACACGGATATACATATATTTAAATGAAGACCTCCTGTTTGTCATACCGATTGTCATACCAGGCAAAAGAAAGAAAATAACCGAAAAGAATAAGAATAAAACAAGTGATAATATATAACTGGTATGACAATCTGATAGTCATACCGATTGTCATACCAGTATAAAATAAAATAAAATATATATATAATGTTGACTATTGATTGTCTTGCCAGTATAAAACTATACTGAAAAACAATGAAATGACAATTATATTCGCAAATGACTTTCAGCAAGACAATTTCAATTGTCTTGCCGATTGTCATTCTGGAAATAAAAGGATTTCACACAGAATTAATATGAAAATAAGTATATATATATAAGTACTGAAATGATATAACAAAATAGCAAAACTGAAATACAAACCTATAATATTTACAGAACCAAAGACAATATATCAGAATTTATTATTTTTATTCCAAAAATAGATTTCTGTTGAATTTTAGAAAATAAAATTCATAGAAAAATATTTTTAGAGAAAATAAAATATTCTGAGATATTTTAATTTAACAAGAAGGGAAAATAAAACAGATAAGATAATATATATTACATAGAAATAAGCAAGAAATATGATAAAATGATAACATAAATTTGCAAATGAATTTTTCATTTATGAAAAAATTCATTTGTAAATTCATTCAAGAACAGATCTCAGATATTAACTAAATTAATCACTAAAACTATTCAACATGCCCAATTTACCAACTAATCTGGTAAATGTGGATTCGTCAAGTGGTTTAGTGAAAATATCTGCTATTTGTTCTTCTGTTGGAACAAAAAATAGTTCAACAGTACCATTCATGACGTGCTCTCTAATAAAATGATACCTGATGTCAATGTGCTTTGTCCTCGAGTGCTGCACAGGGTTGTTGGTGATGGCTATTGCACTTGTGTTGTCACATAAAATAGGAATCCTGTTCAATACAGAGCCATAGTCTCGTAGTTGGTTCCTAATCCACAAGATCTGAGCACAGCAGCTTCTAGCAGCAATATATTCAGCCTCGGCCGTTGAGTTGGAAACTGTTTGCTGTTTCTTGCTGTACCAAGAGACTAGCCTGCTTCCTAGGAATTGACAACTTCCTGAGGTGCTTTTCCTATCAACAACACTTCCTGCATAATCTGAATCTGTATATCCGACAAGGTTAAAACCAGATTCTTTAGGGTACCAAATACCTAGATTTGGTGTTCCCTTAAGATATCTTAAGATTCGTTTAACAGCAACGAGATGAATATCTCTAGGATCCGCTTGGAACCTTGCACATAAACATGTAGCATACATAATATCTGGTCTACTTGCAGTAAGATAGAGTAACGAGCCAATCATACCTCTGTAGCTTGTGACATCTACCTTAATGGAGTTTTCACATGGTCCAAGCTTGACAGCTGTAGTTGATGGAGTCCTTGCTGATGCAGAATCCTCTAGATTGTACTTTTTGAGGAGTTCCTTGAGATACTTGGATTGACAAATAAATGTTCCATCTAACCTTTGATTTACTTGTAATCCAAGAAAGAACTTCAGCTCTCCCATCATGCTCATTTCAAACTTGCTGTGCATTAACTTAGCAAATCTCTTACAGAGATTATCATTAGTAGACCCAAATATTATATCATCCACATAGACTTGGACTAATATAGTATCCTTCTTATGTGTTTTAGAAAAGAGAGTTTTGTCTATGACACCTCTAATAAAGCTATTTTCAATAAGAAATTCAGAGAGAGTGTCATACCATTTTCTTGGAGACTGTTTTAGCCCATAGATAGCCTTGAAAAGAAAGAAGACAAAATCCAAATGATCTGGATCTTCAAAACCAGGAGGTTGCTCTACATATACCTCTTCATCCAGCTTTCCATTCAGAAAGGCACTCTTGACATCCATTTGATAAACTTTAAAGTTTGAAAATGCTGCGAATGCCAGAAATATCCTGATGGCCTCAAGTCTAGCCACTGGAGCATAGGTTTCATCATAATCAATGCCTTCAGCTTGAGAATACCCTTTAGCTACCAGTCTTGCCTTGTTTCTTGTAACCACACCATCTTCATCTAGTTTATTCCTGAATACCCACCTAGTACCAACAGCTTTCTTGTGTACAGGCCTAGGTACCAGTTTCCAGACTTGTTGACTTTCAAACTGATTGAGTTCATCTTGCATAGCAATCACCCAATCTGGATCAGTCAGTGCTTCTTCAATTTTCTTAGGTTCCATCTCAGAAAGAAATCCTGAGAACAGACACTCATTTTGAGTAGCACATCTAGTTCTGACTCCAACATCTGGATCACCAATAATCAACTCAAAAGGGTGAGCTTTATTCCAGACAGTCTGTCTTGGAAGATTTGATCTTGATGATTCGCCTTGAAATTCATTGTGATGTTGTGTCCTACTAGATGATCCTTCAGCATCTCCCCCTGAGTTGTTGCCATGTTGACTTGAAGATTCTCCGTCAGTAGCAGTGGTATCTCCATTGTTGCCAAAGTTTCCATCACTATTACCTTGAGTATCATCAGGATTAACAGGTTCTTCACCAGCAACAACCTCAGGTTCTTGACCATGTTCTAATTCTGAATCTGACGTATCATCAAACTTCAGTTTCTCAGAAGGATATTCAGTTTGGATACTAGGGAGTTTAGTGTCATCAAATGTAACATTGACACTTTCAGTTACTTTGTGTTGATCAATGATATACACTCTATATGATCTTCTTCCATATCCAACAAAAATACCCTCATATGCCTTTGCCTCGAACTTACCACGACGATCATCTCCATCCTTGAGCACGAAGCATCTGGCACCAAATACATGAAAGTATTTGATAGAAGGTTTCTGTTCATTCAAAATCTCATAAGGAGTTTTCATGAAGTCTTTGTTGATTAGAGTTCGATTCTGAGTATAACATGCAGTATTGACAGCTTCAGCCCAAAAGTATATTGGAAGACCTGATTCACTTAACATCGTTCTTGCAGCTTCAATCAATGTACGATTCTTCCTTTCTACCACTCCATTTTGCTGAGGGGTTCTAGGAGCTGAAAATTGTCTGGTAATCCCTTTGTCTGTACAGAATCCATTGAGAAGTGCATTCTTGAATTCTGTCCCATTATCTGACCTTATTGCTCTAACAGGGACGTTAGAATCTAACTCAATCATCTTGATATGATCAATCACAACTTGTGGTGTTTCATCCTTAGAGTGAAGAAATAAAACCCACGTATACTTGGAATAGTCATCAACTATCACAAGACAGTAACACTTCTTTGACATAGAAAGGATATTAACTGGACCAAATAAATCCATGTGCAATAATTGCAGAACACCAGTTATGGAAGATGTGTCAGTGCCTTTGTGACTTGCTTTCTTTGACTTTCCTTTCTGGCAAGCCTCACATAGTCCTTCTGGAGAGAATTCCAGCTGAGGCAGACCTCTTACCAATTCTCTTTTGACAAGAGAATTCATTGTTTTGAAATTGAGATGGGAAAGTCCCTTGTGCCATAGCCAACTCTCATCTGACGATGCCTTTGCATAGAAACAATTGACTTCAAGATTGCTTCCAGAGTTCATGTCAGCTACGAACAGATTTCCTTTTCGGATTCCCATTAAGGAGGGTTTTTCACTTTTCTTGTGCAAAATCTGACACTTCAGCTTGTCGAATAAAACATTGTAGCCGTTGTCACAGAACTGACTAATGCTAAGCAGATTGTGTTCAAGTCCTTGCACAACATATACATTTTCAATGATAACATTTCCAGCTTGCAAACAGCCATATCCCTCCGTTAAACCTTTGCTGTTATCTCCAAAGGTAACCACTGGGCCAGCTTTCTCAACCACATTTGATAGCAGGGCTCTATCTCCGATCATATGTCTTGACGATCCGCTGTCAAGAATCCACACTACCGGTTGTACCTGTTTAATGCCCTGCAATACAAATGGATTATAACTTCTTCGGAACCCAAGCTTGGCTGGGTCCGGCATACTTGTAAAATTGGCCTTTATCAGGCAAAACAACATTCTTAATTTCACTATTCTCAACGTTCTCAATGACTGAACATTTGACCTTTAAAACAGCCTTATCAAATTTCTGTTTAGGCTTAGGCACAAATATCTCCTTTCTAGCTTTAGGAGGACTAGCAGTCTTAGACCTATCATGCTTTCTATTATTCACATGCTAACGAGGAGTAGTCTTATCATTAGAAACATGCTTACCATTAAAATAAGCAAACAACAGATTAAAAGCACAAGACATACAATCAGGAACACCACATGCTTTATGAGAAGGATTAACAATAGGCAACTTATGCATGGTAGACATGGCATTTGTGTTATCCAACTCATGTGTGTCTGAGTTAGTCTCAGTTGCTTTCACAACCTTGACTGGAACTTTTGACACACTTGACTTGGAGACAGCTTTCCCATTAGCATTATCTTCAGCACGGATTTCTTCTTGAATAATAAAAGAGGTCTCATCAAATGGTTTAGCAATTGATTCTTTATAGAGGGGTTCATCAACACCCTTAAGCACATGTGGTACTTCCCTGCCTTTAGCACATACATGAGGAGGGGAGTTTATGCCTAATTTTCCAATAGCAGCATTGTAATCATAACCTATTCCATGTGTTTGATTAACAGCCTGCTTATTGTAAAACTCTTTGGACTTCGAACAAGAATTAAAGTAAGCTTTAACCTTAGCCTCAAGACCGGTGATCTTGTCTTTGAGAATAGTTTCGAGTTGTCTATAACAGTCAACTCTATTCTCTAGAAAAGATACTTGTTCTTTTAGTTTATCTTGATTAATGTGCACAAGTCTTCATTCATTGACCTCTTTCTCAAGGTCTTTGATTTGTTGATTTAGCAATTCATTATCACGACGAGCACAATCTAAGGAACCTCCTAGATGATAAACTAATTCAGCATCAATAAATTTTACCTCTTTTCTTGACGATGAGGTGCTTGCATTACTAGCCATGAGAGCAAGATTCCCAACTTCTTCATCTTCACTGTCAGTATCATCCCAGCTTCTTCCCTTTGCCAGGTACGCCCTTTCAGATTTACTCTTTTGATTAGAATCGTAAGAGTTCTTCCTAGCTTGTTTTGGCTTCCTGCATTCTGTGGCAAAGTGTCCCAACTCATTACAGTTGAAGCATCGAATGGTGCTTCGATCAACCATCCCTGTTTTATACCCACCACTGCTGGTGTTAGAGGATGAAGATCCACCTTTCTGGAATCTGTTGTAGTTGGACTTGTACTTGAACTTGGGATTCCTTTTGAATCTGACATTTGAGAATCTCTTGACAATCAGGGCCATTGACTCATCCTCCAATTGCTCCAGTTCTTCCAAGGAATAATAATCATCTCCTGATTGATTTGTAGTAGGAGAATCAAATTCTGCTACTATCACATTATCTTCAACCTTGGAAGACTGTACCATTCTTTCTGACTGTTGAGATTGATGTTGATATTGTGGTTGTTGTTGTTGTTCATCAACTACTAGAGCAGTAGACGTGCTGACCACTCTTCCTTTCCCGTAAACTTCCTTCTGCTGAATCTGCTCCAACTCATAAGTCTTTAACACACCATAGAGCCTTTCCAAAGAAATCTCACTCAGATCTCTTGCTTCTCTTATGGCAGTGATTCTATGTTCGAGATGAGTTGGCAGTGTTAAAAGGAACTTTTTGTTGACCTCCCTGATGGAATAGTATTTACCATTAATGTTCAGGTTGTTGATCAATGCATTGTACCTCTCAAACACTTCAGTGATTCCTTCTTCTGGATTGGATTTAAAGTATTCATACTCAGAGGTTAGGATTTCTAGTTTGTTCTCCCTAACTTCCTCTGTGCCTTCATTAATAATCTCAATAGTTTCCCAGATATGTTTGGAATCTTTACAATTCATCACATGTCTATTCATCAGGGGATTAAGGGAATCTACTAAGATTAATTGAAGGCTAGCATCCAGGGAAGCTTCTTCTATTTCAGCAGGAGAGAAGTCCTCAGGATCCTTCACATAAGTTCTCGCTTTGGTGATCACCACATCATTTTCTATTACCTCTGGTTCCATAACCATAGGAATTTTTGGACCCTTCTTCAACACTTGCAAATATTTGGGATTAGCAACCTGTAAAAATAGTAGCATCTTCTTCTTCCACATAACATAATTTTCTTTATCGAAAAGTGGAATTTTAAGGGTTCCAACTTTTTGTGTAGTCATTATGAATTTTTTTGAGTGAATAAAAAATTCGAGAAGTGAAAGAAACACAAAAGTCTAGGATCTAGATTTGTACGTTAATCAGAAGGCTCTGATACCAATTGTTAGGTCTCAATTTGTTTGTAGAAGGGGGGGTTGAATGCAAACAATACCGTTTAATCGAATAAAATGCGGAATAAAATTGTGAAACAAAATTCAAGTTAAATAAAACTTTTATTAAACTTGAAAGGTGTTACAACTACGGTATCGGTTACAAGGGATTATTCTCAAATCAATTATTACAAATCTAGAATAAATTCGACATGAACTTTTTCTATTTTTGTAATTAAAAGATCAAATGCTAAATGCGATTTGAGATTAAGTTCTAGGGATTTTAATCCGCTAGATTGATACACAAGAACAAGATAAGTATTTCTAGTTGATTGGATTTAACTTTACAATCTAGAAATTGATCTTGAAGTTGCAGATGAGATGTAATATTTTTCTGCTCTTTTTTCTTTTTGTTCTTGAGTATGTTCTGTTTGATTGCTTTTTGTGAGTGTTTATGAATTGGATGCTTCTGCTTCTTTTAATCAACACAGCCGAGATTAATGAACTGGTATGACAATCCTTTGTCCAATAAGACTTTCGGTGTGACAATCTTTAGAGCTAGCAAGACAATTAAAATGAACTAGCAAGACTTTCGGTATGACAATCAATTGTCATACCGATTGTCATAGTAGTACAAATGAAATTGTCTTACTGAATTAATAAGTGATTTTAATCTAAATAATAATTCCATCAAGACAGTCAACTGAATTAGCATGACTTTCGGTATGACTATCAATTGTCATACCGATTGTCATACTAGTACAATTAGTTGTCTTTTTAGAATTAAAACAGATTTTAACCAATTAAAATTCTGTAAATCCTTAATATTAATTCTAAATTAATTAATCAATTTAATTCAATTAATCAATAAATTAATCCTTGCAGATATAATTTATTTTCTTAATTAAATTATATGACTTAATTAATTAATAGAGAATTAATACTAACCCTGAGCAGCATCCATTCTTCTGACAATCTTCTGAAAGTCACTGAGACTTATGAATCAATTCCGCCACTTCAATGCTGACACTCGATGTACAGTCTGGTTCATGAGTGACTAACTTTGGTGACGTTTCTTCATGTCTTGACTTTGATATTCTGATTGAATCCTTGTAATAAATGATACCTTGACGAGATCTCTGTCACTTGATTAAATCCACGATCTTGATTTATATCACTGAGGCATGATCAAATTCTTGAACTTCTTCCAGTGAATCTTCAAGTCTGCAGATGAACAATGTTTCTTTATTCTTTGACAGATGTTACATTGTGAGATCTCTCTGATGATTAATCCACTATTTACTTATTACATTCTTATTTGAGTTGAGTTAAATACTCGAATAAACGAGTAGGCTATGACATATGCCTTTCAAGATCCCAAATGACGTTTGCATCCTCTATATTATTGAGGTGTTATCACCATCTCGAGCGTGTATTGTGCTCCGCTTTATAATATATTTTCAGGTATGAAATGCACGCAGAGGGTGGGGGTGAATGCGTGTTTCTTGAATTTTCTTGCTTAAAATCAAGTTATGTGTTTGGCTTACTCTTGAACTTAACAACATCTGAGATAAATTGCAGTGATAAATAACTAATTGTAAAAGACAGGAAAACAGTTATCAAAACTCACTTGATTTTTATTCAAAATCAAATAGGTTGTGCTACAATTCCAAGTTCTTGAATATCAAAAAATTTGGCTACTTATTGAGAGAATACAAAAAAACTATGATGTTTGGTTACTAATGGAACTAAGGACCCGTGACATGTTTTATAGACTAACATGCACAGTTTATAGAAACAGCACAAAAATATACTGACATATTTTCCAAAGTCCTTTTGTCTATTTCTATTTTAAGTGCTACAAATCTGCATACAATCTTCCAGGTCTGTTACCCTCATTTGTCCAGTTTATCTTGGCCCTTGATCTTGCACTTTTCAAGTTGCATTTGTAGACTTTTCATTTTAATGATCAAATGGTTTATTGACGGATAATCTTGAATCTTCAAGATAGATGCATTCTGTAATTGAAGCTTTTATCGAGATCTTTAAAGTGTATAGAGATGTCTGTATCGCATTGGGAAATGGTTTGTCGATATCTCCACTTCTCTACATGTGTTTTGACTTGTAGATATCTCCACTTCTCTACATGTATTTTGGTTTATCGATATCTCTACTTCTCTATATGTATTTTGACTTGTTGATATCTCCAATTCTCTACATGTGTTTAGATTTGTCGATATCTCCACATCTCTACATGCCAAACTGACTTGTCGACATCTCCACTTCTCTATAGGCCAAATTGGCTTCTCTACAAGTAAAGTGACTTCTGTACAAGTAAAGTGACTTCTTTACTAAAGTCAAATTTACTTCTTGATATACTTCTTGACATTCCTTGATATGTGATTTCTTGACATTTTACTTAGAACATTTTTCAGTCTACGTCATTATTTTTCACTAAGCTGTTTATCTTCATTCTGAGGCATAATCGGGCTTGATTTCTTTCAGAAATTTATTTCTATCTTGTTGGTTGTTTACTAAAAATACTCCAGTCTAGTCTATTCAAATATTTTTACAGACTCAAGAAATACCATTATATATTACATAAAATTACAAGTCAACTAAATCTTAGGATTGTCAATGTGACTTAGCCTTGTTATATTAAGGCATGTCATGCACAACAATCTCCCCCAAATTGTGAGAAGATCACTTGTCACAAATTGATGCCCGATAATAAAACTAATCCTAATCTAAAATAAAAACAAACATAAATACAAGGTACAATCTTTTATATATAAATATCATTTAACAGTTGCAATGAAAATTGAGTTTGCAGAATCAGCTAAAATCTTCATACCCCGACTGAGATCTAATAAGGTCTTTAATCCTTACAAGGCATTCTAGTTCTTCAATGATCTCAGTTCCTCAAAGTATTTTTACAAGCTTTAGCCATTCATTTAATGGGTAATTGTCAAGATACTCAATTCTGAATCCTGAAAATATGTGAGTCTTGATATTAAGAAATACACCATTTTCAGAAACTCTGCTCAATCCTCTAGCCTTCAGTTTATTTGATTTTCCTCCATCCTTTCTAACTCTATAGCCTTTTGATATCATTTGTTTCTCTCTCAGCCTTCCTTAGTTTTGTGAACACATCATTCTCAGTCATTAAACTGATCACTCTCTCAAGTTCCACTATTGAATAATTTTCTATTACTTCCTTGTTGAGTAGGTTGAATGAGCCATCTTTGAAATAAATCATCACCTATCCTAGAGTATCAATAGAGACTTTGACTATAAATTTAGTTTGTTGATCATTGTAATCATCTTCTGAGATTTCTTCTGAAATTGGTAGAGAATATTCTTGATTAAAGTAATTTCATAGTGCTTCCATTTCAACCTTTATTTTCTTTGATTTTCTTCCAGTAGACTTGAAATGTGTTTTGACTGGTGGCTTGAATGATGGAGGTTTGGTTAGTTTCTTTAAGGAGGTTTGCTTGGCTAGGATAGGTGTTTTTAGAAGAGAGTTGATTGTGAGTTTGTAAAAGTATTTAGGCTTGGAGTTTTGAATAGTTGGAGTGTTTGATTGGCTAGGGATTTGGTTTGAGGTTTTTAGAGTTGTATATTTATGGCTTATTAATGTTTTCTTTAAGTCTCTCCTATCTTTGTCACTCTTCTTCTTTTCTCCATCCTTATTCCTCCCCGTCTTCTCATCCTTTCTACTTTTTGCATCCTTATGACTCCCATTACTTTTGCTAGATTAACTTGGATTTGAGCCAAAAGATTTGTGTCCACCTTTATTTTGCTTATCATCATCCTTTTCGTCATCTTTATCATTTATAGCAGTTTTAGGTAGCATGCTCTCAACATTATTCAAATATCTCCCCGGAATGGTGATTGTTTCAAGATCTTCAGTTTGCTTGATTTTCTTCAACTTTAACCCAGTCTCTATCATCATCATCAACTTCTTATTTGCCATAACACAATGCTTAGGTATTTGAAAATGTTTGCATTTTTTGATAGTTGAGCAGATGTACGCCACTCCTTTTCTAGATAGGCTTCAGAAAAAGCTCATTTTTGTCCTAATTTGACTTCCCTTTATAACTGAGTGTCTTCTAAAATCATCACCCTTACTTTATTATTGAAGATGTTCAATTCTGAGGCTATCCTGGATTTGAGAAATGATAGAGAGACCTACATACACCTGTCAACCCCAAAGTCTTTGATGTTGACCACAATTCTCTTTGCCCTTAGCATGTCCTTGGTGACTAAAAGCACCCTCAAGAAATTGATGTTTCTCTCAATACCTCTCTTGTATGGATGGTGGTTGTGGTTCACTGAGACACTCAGGCACTCTGGAAATTCACCAAACTCCTTGTCAAAATAAGGACCTTCAACTGCCATTTTGCGTCTCTCTTCCATACCAACCTCTGCTTTAGTAAAAGATTTGAGCTTGACTTCCATCTCCCCCTTAGTCTTGTTATCAGGTTGAATGGGTGTTGAGATATCTGAACCCTGACAGTGTGTGGAGTTTCTTGAAGTGGAACCTTTAGAGCACCCATGATAACTCCCAGTGATATATTTGTCTGCATTTGGAAATAATTTTGGGAGTCTATCAATGACTTGATGTCATTTTGCTGTCTTTGCACTTGCAGTTAGATGATTGACTTGAGAGACCAAGGTTGAGTTGGATGATTGAAGTTCAACCACTTGTGCTTGAAGATGTTGAATTTGTGGAGTAGAAGGAGCATAAGTTGTGCTTGAAGAGACTCCAATACCAAAACTGTCATGCACCACTCTTTTTATTTCCATATCATCAAACCAGATGGCTCATATCTTGCCTTGTGAAGCTGATCCAGTTTGACCTTAGTGTCATTGTTTTGGGAGATTTGATTCTGAATCACTATATGAGGAGCCAAAAAGGACTGCTTGAGCTGCTTGATGTTGGATTCTACAGTTGAGAGATCTAGAGTGGCCAGTTTATCAGTAAATTTGATGAATTTGTTTTTTATCTCAGTTTGAGTAGTGTAATAACCCCAATTTTTGGGAAATTTTTGAAACCTTTATGAATAGTGTTTTTGCTGAATGAGAAAACTTTTCATGCCACACTATGTAGGGATTCTGATATGGATATTCTGAGATTTTATGAGTACTCTATATGGTATATGAGTGTATGCAAAGATCGTCAGAATCCAATTCCGAACACTTTGATTTTTCCCGGAAATCCAATAAATACGGAAAGAATTGAGTATAAGGTAACAGGATGTAAAGGATTTAAATTAAAGGATTGTAATAGAGGATCATAAAAAAAAGGAATATAATGTATTAAGAAAGGTTAAGGGAACCTAAGTAATAAGATCCCGGGTATGATCCTTTAAACGATAAACGAAAACGAAAGTTAAGCGAACCGTATAACAGATCAGCGGTCATTAGGCAAACAATTAGGAAGTTAATCAAAGGGATTAGAGGGGATGATGTCACCCAACCAATGGGAAGAGGACAAGGAGGGAAAGATGACATCACATCATGACATAGGCATGACATGGGAAGGAAGGAGATGTGGTGGCTTTTTAACCACACAAAAATCATGGGCAAATAGGTAATTAACTAAAACAAACACAAAATCAAACCAACCAAGCCAAGCAAATCACTTTCATCAAAATCAAAAAGAAACCAAGGCATTGTTCTTCTTAGCTCTCGGCTTTTTACTATTGCAAAGGGAGAAAAATTCAAAATCAAAGATCCAACCTTCCTAAATTGGTGAGTTAATTCCCTAATCATCCTTATGCATAGTTAGGGCTATATCATGAGTTTAAGCCATCAATTCCTTCTCAATCTTCTTCATTTAATCAATGAAGAAGACAATGAATAGTGTTTTCAAGTTTTTAACTTGAAATTTTTCTTGATTTCCTTGAAGATCCAAGCATTCCTAAGACTTCTCAAAGCTTTTTAAGGCTTCCTAGCTCCTCCCACCACTTCAAGGAAGGTATATCATCTCCAAACCCTAGATTCCTATGTATTATAAGATGATTTTGATTAGTAGGGTGATATTGTAGCTTAATGTTTGTGATTTAGAGTTTGGGATTGAAATGGTATTGAAATGGAATGGTAAATGTTGTTGTTTTGGTTAAAAGATTGTAGTATAGTTAAATTCAAGCTTAGGCATAAGTATGAATGTTAAAATTGAATTTGTTGGGGCTGATATGAGGTGATAAGGATGGATGTTGGTTGTATGTTTGATTTGAGGTTGAATTGGGTTGGTTTTGAATGGTTTTAAATTGGGAAATCGCGTAAACATAGCCGTCGTAACGTCCGATTTTCTTTAGACTGTTTTTGTGCATAACATTAGGACCCGAGAACCCCCTGCTAGATTATGATCATTGCCATGTTTAGATAGCTCATGTTACGAGCTTCGTTTTGATATGTAGTTCGTTCGATTCCGATGCACGGTTTAGGAGAAACGACCGTTTCAAGTAACGGCGTTTCGCGAACAAAACTTTTCCCCTCGCCTTACTTTGAAACATAGGTTAAAGACTAAAAAGGGTTAAGTAATGTATGAAACATTTATGGTAAGTGTGTTAGGCAGTTGGTAAGACACTCGCGAAGGAATAGCCTTAAAACTCGTAAAGGTTAAATTATTAAAAATGGTGGAGCCGAGGGTACTCGAGTGACTTAAGAGAATCAGTAAGCACAAAACGAGCGTTAGAGTCTGAGTTGGTTAGAGTATAGATTTACAAGTGACTTTGGTTTAATTCCAACTTACTTGTTGCTTATAGGTTACCAGACTCGTCCCGAGCCATTTGTAACCCCCAGTCGCTCAGGCAAGTTTTCTACCCGTTATAACTGTTGTTGTGATGTATTTGTGTATATGCATGATCTTGCGTTAAATGCATATTTGTTTTAGCAAATTCTTGCGATATATTGTAGCATGTTATATGGTATATATGCATGCCTGTTTCATATTCTTGGATCATATATCTGTTGGTTAAAGTGCTTACAGTTGATAATACTTATGCTAGAGGATAGCGGTAATTTGCATATACCCTTAGTATAGGGACCCAAAGGTGAAAACATTTTCTAAAATCGGGAGTCGAGGATCCCGAGTAGATTTTGTATATATGTATATATATATATATTTATATATATATGGTTATAGTTTTCAAAACTATTAATCGAATAAGGTTTATTCGATAACTTTATTTTATTATTGAATATTATTTCGAATATTCATCCGAGGACTTATGACTCCTTTATTTTATTATTGAATATTATTTCGAATATTTATCCGAGGACTTATGACTCCTTTATTTGATTATTGAATATTATTTCGAATATCCATTCGAGGGCTTATGACTCAGCTTATTATATTTATTGAATATTACTTGGATATTCATTCGAGGATGTATGACTCCTTTATTTTATGAATATTATTTATAATATTCATTCAAGGTATTATGACTCCGCTTATTACTGAAATATATTCTTTATTTTATTAAAGAATAAGGTGTCAATAATCAAACTTATTTTCGATTATTCAAATAAAGATAGTACTTTCATATAAGTATATCTTTGGTTATTTAATATCCATTTCAAGTATAAGTTTTAATACTTCTACTTCGATTATTTTTATAAGGATTATCTTTATGGGAATATTATTTAAATAATAATATTCAGACATTTTCTAAATATATGGGGACTGATTTACTTCATTAAATCAGCTTTACTCCAAACACTCTTTAAAGTGTTTTCGAGTCTTCAAAATGATTTTTAAAAGTTAGAGCGGATCCCAAAACTCATTTTTATATTTAAGATCTTCCTTTGAAAAAGGGGATTTAAATACTCGCTCAAAACCTGAGGGATCCGGCTCTATGGTGTATTTTATATTCGCAACAAGGTTGCAGTTTTGGTAAATGAATTGATTACTTACCCAACGTTCGGGAAGTAAGTCCATCTATTGAGTCGGCATAAGCAACATGGGCTCAGTGGGCGTCCATGATAGTGTAAGTGGCTCAGTGGGAGTCCATCAAATGCATAAGTGGCTGAGTGGCAGTCCAACATAAGGTCCTATTATGGCCAGGGTGATGACCAGTGGGGAATTCATCCATCTACTAGTAGAAAAGGTTACTTATGGGTATCTTTGCCTGATCAGCAAGATATCTGGTTTATGCCAAAATTCTTTTCCTTTCCAAAATTCATTGGATGTTTCAAACTCTGTTCATACTTCACATGACAGAGGTTTTCAGGAAATGTATAAAGGAAGATGTATATGTGGATATATATATATATATCAGAACTTAATGAAGTATATCATAACTTCATTTCCTTTAATAATATTTTAAAGATTTAATCTATTCAAATCTTGTCTTGTAGTCTCATCTATGTGATGAACTGTTGAAAGCTGATTATACTTTGAACAATGGTAGTTCAAGTAGCTTTATAAATGATATAAGTGTAGTGAAGTATTTGGTAACTTCATCTTTTAAACTTATATCTAGTTAATAATTGTCTTATGAATGACAAAGATTTTCAGAAAAGCGTTGAGACAAGGTTAGATATATGAGATCACCTTGCAACGATATTTTTTATACAGTTATGCACTGGAACTCTGTGTGTATTATGCATGGAAGAAGACTTCCCATATTTTGAAAAGTATATATGTATATATACTGAATATTTTGCGACTTCATCGCATTAAGATATCAAACTTGGTTCATTTCTTTTGACCAAGACTTTCATGAGTACTATGAGAAGGCTCATATTGTTAATCATTATACACATTATTTTGGTGGGCTTGCTGCTCACCCTTGCTTTCTTCTTTCATCACACAACAACAGATAGAAAAGATGAACAGGACTAAGCTTCCAATTCGCAGGCGGGTAGGAAACATTCCGCAGTTTCCTGTAGGCGTGGATGTCGCTGTAGCTGAGGTAGGAACTACCAATAGGCTAGGTTTTCAACTTATGATGTACCAGACTTATGTATAATTATGAATTGTAATAATGGCAAAGAAATGTAAATTTATTCATAAACCTTTTTAGGGCGTATTGACATATAATTGTGGAATAAAACGACTTGTGTTATTTTTTTTAGTATTCATCTCTGAGACTATAACTTGTGGTGTGTGTGTGTACATTGTGGGGTCACAGTAAAGAGTAGTTGATTGTTTAATAAGATTGGGTGTTGTTAAGGGAAGTGGAACTCGTGACAACCCGGATCCCCGACCCCGGATTTGGGGGTGTTACAGAAATGGTATCAGAGCTAAGCGTTATAAACCTCAGAGATGATGTGACGTAAAGATAATAAGTTCACTAAGATAATAAGAACTCTTGCCAAGTTCATAGTCGGGCTACCTAACGTAGTACTGACAGTTAAAACCCTTATGGGAACCCTTATAAGTATCGTGATAGTAACATAGTTCGTTCTCGTATAGGGCAGCGGGGCACCGAATCCTGAGGTTTAGGAGCATCAGCATGAGGATGTTTTATTACAAGTTGGAGATCAAATTGTGAATCCGATAGAGTACCCCAATGAGGGACCGGATGAGGTTCAGATTGAGAATGTTGTGGTTGAGGATGTTATTCCGGAAAGGATTGTGGCTGAGGAGGATCTCATGGAGGATCCTGATGAGAATGAAGAGAGGACCGCTGAGGAATTGATGACCGTAGTCAGGGCGACTACCAGAGCAAGAATGGCCGCGAGGGTGGCACTAGAGGATGAAGAGTTACCAAGGGCACAAAGGTTAATGAGGGCAGAAGGAGTGGGGCCTTCCACGACACCAATTATACCAGTATCAGACCCTCTTCCAGAGGTTTCTGTAGACATCCATGAGGTTCCACCAATTCCTGTTCCCTCCCCTGTACAGAGCCCATCACATACTGAGGAAATGCCACCTTTATCTCCTGCACCATTGTCACCTGATACCGTGCTTGGTTATCCGTTTGGATCTCCTGGGACTGCACCACCTGCACCCCATGGACTGCTAGATGCTACCACTCAGGCTTCTCTTATCGCTGATTATCATATGACTTTGGGTGGCCTGTCAGAGGCCCGGAATGTTAGGAGTGATCTGTTGGATCGACTTACTGCACCAAGGATTGAGGGTGGGATACTTCCGACAGGATTAGCGTATAGCATGGAAAGGATTGAGGCTACCACCCGTGTTACAGCTAGAGGCCATCTGGAGGGTCAGGTTGATCCAGCTCTACTTGCGACTATCTTAGACCTCATCACCTCTGTGATGGAGCAGGTTAGGGATGTCGTGCGTGCTCGCATCTCTTAATCCATGGTAGTGTACAGAGCCAGAGCAATCAAACAAGGGTTTCACGTAGCACCGTTTTTGGAGGATTAGCCTAAGTTACGGATGATTAGTTTTAATGACTAGATGATTATCTATGATAATACCTTCGGGATAGAAGCGATCAGATCAAATGATGTAATTCTCTTTAATGTGTTCAGTTGTTGTACCCTCGAACAAATGGTTATGTATATATTCGTTAATTTCAGTTCAGATCAGTTTGTTGTGATAAGATCACATTGTTAATTGCTCTATTAACACTTAAGAGAGTGTCATGAAGTTTATAGAACTTGAGAATTCATAATTCGCAATCGTGCAAGGACTGAACGAGGGAAAGACTTAAGCAAAGTAAGTAAGACAAATATCCAGAGATTCTCAAAATTTTTCCAAGTAATATGCCCCCACAAGGAATAAGATTAGGGGCAAACCTTGAATGTGATAATCAGGGAGGTCGCAATTAAGATATAAAGAACCCGGAATATAATAAAGTGAAAAATAAAGATTTAAATTAAAAGATGACCCCAATTATGGGGAGTAGGAAGAAATATTTAGACTAAGAAAGCAAAAGTCGAGCGAGATAAGGAGACCCGAGACGGTACTCCTATACGGAAATTCATGGACCTGTCTAAACAGAACTTATATTTTATTCCCAACCACCACCTTGAGGAAACAATGTGGTGTGAAATTCTTTCAGGATCTTTAAGTCGCTAAGCTCTCAGAGTTCCAAGGAATAAGCTGACCCAGTCGAGGCAAGAGCCTGGCTAAAGAAAATATAGGAATCATTTGAGATTCTAAATGATTGACGAACCACAAAAGACTGTTTTTGTCACTTACCCTCCTAAGAGAGAGACCACCCGCTGGTGAAAGACCAAGAAAGGCACGGAGCCAGAGGTTAGAATAAACTGATTTAAGTTCAGTCAATTGTTTTCGGGAAAGTAATTCCCAAAGATAAGGAGATAGTGTAAAAGCTTTGGAGCTAGAACAAAAGTGGATGAGTATGATGAATTATGAATCTAAGTTGTAAAAGTTATCAAGATTCGTTCTGAGGACACGAATCCAGAATGACGGGATGTTTGGAATCAATACTAATGTTGTGTTAGTTCATGAAATAATGATAAGAGAAAGGAATATAAAGGCAATAGAGTTTGAGGAATGATAAGGGAGTCGGGTATGAGGAAACCCTAAAGACTCGTAGCAATAGAAATAGAAAATTATGTAATCGTCAGGATGAGGGTGATTCACCATGAGTTAAAGTTGATGATTGAAGGAATAAGAGATACACATATTTTATCCCCTGTAAGTTGGGGGGATTCAAGGAAACCTTTAAATAGTTCGAAGGATAAATAATAAGACGTGGATAGACTAAGGAGACAAGAAAGTAAGAAAGTAGGAAAATTGGATGAAGGAAGTGACCTTCAATAATATGAAATGTAAGACCGGTGGCTCGATACCCAGAAAGGGAGACGCCAGGTATGAGAGGTATCCCAACATTGAGATGACTGTTGAGATAAACAACAAAAGTAAATAAGGAATTATTAAGAAGAAGTTCACGTTGAACATGACCAATATCTTCCAGAACATCCATGTTATCATTACCAAATCAGGAAAGAAAAGCGGATGGCCATTGTTATCTTATGGAGGCCATATGGATTGACCTCAATTTGAATAAGGATGCTATTATGAAGTTAGGTATAGACTATCGAGGTGGAAATGATGAATAAGATAATCTATCAAGGATATATGACTTGATTTATCCATGGATGGATGCAGGTACCTTTTAAAGGTGGAATTAAGGATAGAACATCGGCAACTTAAAATAAATCTTAGGGGAATGCATAAAGGTTGGCATTTCACCCTTAATAGGGACAGTATGAGTTTTGACAGTATGATTTGGAAAGGGTTAAGGTAACAACAACCTTTAAGAATCAGTGGAGAAATTTTTCAGAAGTATATAGACAATGGTTCTAGTAATAGTAAATGGTATTTTGATATGCCCTGTATCTAGGGAATACAGAAGGAACGATTGAAGGATAACCTTAGAGGTTTTACAAGGAGAAAGGTAATATTCAAAATTCTCAAGAATAGAAATGTTGATAAAGGAAATATGACGTAATTATAATGTTGCCAAGTGGGGCACGTGTTAAACCACGAGAAAGTATGGATCGAACCAGTAATGGTCGAAATTGTTCAGGGCAATTAGAACTTAAAGATAAAAGAAGTTCTAATTATGATTGAGAGTCAGTCATGACAGTGATTAACCTCTAAAGACTGAGGGGATAACTTATGGAAAAATGGTAAATTTTTTTTACTCATCAGATTTTAAGGAAAGCATTTTCACATAAGCTGTGATTGAAATAAGGTAGAAAATTTATTTGGAGGTGGTTAAAATAACATTGACTGTAAGAAAATTTTACTATCAGGAAAGGCCAAAGAGGTGGCCGATACTTTAAAGGTAAGAGGATAATTATTGGCGCTTGTGCCAAAGGAATACAGTGATAATGGTTACAGCTATGAAGGTTGTATTATGGTTTGGAAGATTGACATTCCTCCTGATGACTGTGCAATATTCAACCGTAATAGTAGTTGGTAAAGGTTAAATTCGTGTAATCACCATGAGCGGGCTATCTATCTCAGAAGATACTATCTTGAGATAAGCCAGGACCATGTTTCAAAAAGGACTAGATGAACCCTTGAGTTAAGTCTTCTATTTAGGTAGTATGATTAAGAATGGTATTAACCTGCTATCGTTGCTTTGATTGAAACTCTTCTGCACTTTTATCTGCTTCATGTCATGTATGTATGTCAGGATCAGGAGTGTTCTTCATGAATCATGAATGGTGATTATGTTACCTCCTTAGAAGGATTTGATACGACATGTATGGACTCCGTAGGGTTAGATATTAAGATTTTATGGAAAAGTGAATGACGACAGTAGGTCAGTGGTGGACCATAGTAATGCAGTAATGATTCCGCGAGTAATGGGTTGATTACAACCACGAGAGTTGTATTGGAATGGGTGTTGAGATTGAGTACCACTAATCGGGTCGTGGTAGTGTATAAGTTATCATTGATAGAACATTGATAGACTAATTAAGTCGATTATCTACCTATGATATATTTATTCCTTCTTATCGATAAAGAGTAGTATTACCCATACGAAGAAGGTTGCGGTATAGAAATGGGTTCTAGTAACGATGAGGTCTAGAATGAGATCCCAGATTCGATTTTCGATATCGAGGGAGTTTCAAAGGTGATTGTGTATAAGCTCGAGGAAGAGCATGGGTCCATAGAATGATGGACGGGATAGCGAAAATATTTAGGCATGTGAAATACGATGCTATAATACTCGATGTTGATATAAATACATATATGTTTTGTTCTCCTATGACAAACCTCTATAGTTCAGAGGTAGATTCCAAGCCAAATATTTTATGGCAATATTTTATTACATATATATACAATTCTCTTCAGTTCGCTCTTTTCTCTTCTTTTCATTTCATGTAAGCTGAGAAGAACAACCCTTCCAGAAGGGGAGGTATTTCCGAATGACTATCTATCTGTGTGATAGAAGCCTAGTAGGATACCATCTATTGTTTAATTGCTTGTCAAGTACTAAAGGCTGGCCACCTTCTGTACTAACTATGCGATATAACAAGTGTTCATGATCATAGTGATCTCTCAACAAATTCATTTACTTCTATATGATTGATTAAGCTTCCAAAGATAGAAGCAGCTGAAAAAGGAGTAGTAAAGTTATGGTGGTATTCAGAATGGAAACACGTTCGTGATACTAAGGTTGACGTGGTTATTAAAAGGTTATAGAACGCTAACGAGCAAAAGTGTAACCAGTATAATATTATGTACGGAAGAGAGTAACGACTACGAACTGGAAAAGGATGGGTAGTGAGAAGCAAAAGATATAATGCTAGAAGCTATGACGAGAGCCGGTGCAATAGACTTGAAAGAATTTGGAATGATCACTTAACGCAGATTAAGTTATCTCACGATAATCGATCGTATGTTAGTATCGAGGTATCTCCTTATGAGATCCTTGAGGGAAGACAATGTCGATCTCCCTTATGTTAGGATGAAGTTGTAGAGCGCAAGATGCTCGGACCCGCAGTAGTCCAAAGGACCAAGGATATAATAGATCTAATCAGAGGACGGCTGGTAGTAGCCCAAGATGGACATAAGAAGTATGTTGAATTGACATGAAAGGACAAAGAATAGGAAGTAGGGGACCTAGTGTTGTTATAGGTATTCCCTTGGAAAGGAAGGATGAGGTTCGGAAAAAAAAATGAAAGCTAAGTCCACGAATTGTTGGACCCTTGGATATATTAAGACATATTGGGAAGTTAGCATACGAGCTAGCCCTACCCCCGAACCTGTAGCAAGTTCATAACATGTTCCACGTATCAATGTTAAGGAAGTGCAATTCGGATGCCAGACAAATAGGGGCATAGGAGCGCATAGACATGCAACCAGACGTAACCTATATGGAGCAACCAGGAAGGGTATAGATTAAGAAGGAACGAGTGCTTAGGAGAAGGGTTATCAAACTAGTAAGAGTTTGATGGTAGAACCACAATGTGGGAAAATTGACTTGAGAGTTAGAAAGTGCAATACTAAGAAAGTATCCCTATTCATTTCTATCTGATTCCGGGACGGAATCCTTTTAAGGAGGGGAGACTGTAATAACCCCAATTTTTGGGAAATTTTTGAAACCTTTATGAATAGTGTTTTTGCTGAATGAGAAAACTTTGCATGCCACACTATGTAGGGGTTCTGATATGGATATTCTGAGATTTTATGAGTACTCTATATGGTATATGAGTGTATGCAAAGATCGTCAGAATCCAATTCCGAACACTTTGATTTTTCCCGGAAATCCAATAAATACGGAAAGAATTGAGTATAAGGTAACAGGATGTAAAGGATTTAAATTAAAGGATTGTAATAGAGGATCATAAAAAAAAGGAATATAATGTATTAAGAAAGGTTAAGGGAACCTAAGTAATAAGATCCCGGGTATGATCCTTCAAACGATAAACGAAAACGAAAGTTAAGCGAACCGTATAACAGATCAGCGGTCATTAGGCAAACAATTAGGAAGTTAATCAAAGGGATTAGAGAGGATGATGTCACCCAACCAATGGGAAGAGGACAAGGAGGGAAAGATGACATCACATCATGACATAGGCATGACATGGGAAGGAAGGAGATGTGGTGGCTTTTTAACCACACAAAAATCAAGGGCAAATAGGTAATTAACTAAAACAAACACAAAATCAAACCAACCAAGCCAAGCAAATCACTTTCATCAAAATCAAAAAGAAACCAAGGCATTGTTCTTCTTAGCTCTCGGCTTTTTACTATTGCAAAGGGAGAAAAATTCAAAATCAAAGATCCAAGCTTCCTAAATTGGTGAGTTAATTCCCTAATCATCCTTATGCATAGTTAGGGCTATATCATGAGTTTAAGCCATCAATTCCTTCTCAATCTTCTTCATTTAATCAATGAAGAAGACAATGAATAGTGTTTTCAAGTTTTTAACTTGAAATTTTTCTTGATTTCCTTGAAGATCCAAGCATTCCTAAGACTTCTCAAAGCTTCTTAAGGCTTCCTAGCTCCTCCCACCACTTCAAGGAAGGTATATCATCTCCAAACCCTAGATTCCTATGTATTATAAGATGATTTTGATTAGTAGGGTGATATTGTAGCTTAATGTTTGTGATTTAGAGTTTGGGATTGAAATGGTATTGAAATGGAATGGTAAATGTTATTGTTTTGGTTAAAAGATTGTAGTATAGTTAAATTCAAGCTTAGGCATAAGTATGAATGTTAAAATTGAATTTGTTGGGGCAGATATGAGGTGATAAGGATGGATGTTGGTTGTATGTTTGATTTGAGGTTGAATTGGGTTGGTTTTGAATGGTTTTAAATTGGGAAATCGCGTAAACATAGCCGTCGTAACGTCCAATTTTCTTTAGACTGTTTTTGTGCATAACATTAGGACCCGAGAACCCCCTGCTAGATTATGATCATTGCCATGTTTAGATAGCTCATGTTACGAGCTTCATTTTGATATGTAGTTCGTTCGATTCCGATGCACGGTTTAGGAGAAACGACCGTTTTCAAGTAACGGCGTTTCGCGAACGAAACTTTTCCCCTCGCCTTACTTTGAAACATAGGTTAAAGACCAAAAAGGGTTAAGTAATGTATGAAACATTTATGGTAAGTGTGTTAGGCAGTTGGTAAGACACTCACGAAGGAATAGCCTTAAAACTCGTAAAGGTTAAATTATTAAAAATGGTGGAGCCGAGGGTACTCGAGTGACTTAAGAGAATCAGTAAGCACAAAACGAGCGTTAGAGTCTGAGTTGGTTAGAGTATAGATTTACAAGTGACTTTGGTTTAATTCCAACTTACTTGTTGCTTATAGGTTACCAGACTCGTCCCGAGCCATTCGTAACCCCCAGTCGCTCAGGCAAGTTTTCTACCCGTTATAACTGTTGTTGTGATGTATTTGTGTATATGCATGATCTTGCGTTAAATGCATATTTGTTATAGCAAATTCTTGCGATATATTGTAGCATGTTATATGGTATATATGCATGCCTGTTTCATATTCTTGGATCATATATCTGTTGGTTAAAGTGCTTACAGTTGATAATACCTATGCTAGAGGATAGCGGTAATTTGCATATACCCTTAGTATAGGGACCCAAAGGTGAAAACATTTTCTAAAATCGGGAGTCGAGGATCCCGAGTAGATTTTGTATATATGTATATATATATATATATATATTTATATATATATGGTTATAGTTTTCAAAACTATTAATCGAATAAGGTTTATTCGATAACTTTATTTTATTATTGAATATTATTTCGAATATTCATCCGAGGACTTATGACTCCTTTATTTTATTATTGAATATTATTTCGAATATTCATCCGAGGACTTATGACTCCTTTATTTGATTATTGAATATTATTTCGAATATCCATTCGAGGGCTTATGACTCAGCTTATTATATTTATTGAGTATTACTTGGATATTCATTCGAGGATGTATGACTCCTTTATTTTATGAATATTATTTATAATATTCATTCAAGGTATTATGACTCCGCTTATTACTGAAATATATTCTTTATTTTATTAAAGAATAAGGTGTCAATAATCAAACTTATTTTCGATTATTCAAATAAAGATAGTACTTTCATATAAGTATATCTTTGGTTATTTAATATCCATTTCAAGTATAAGTTTTAATACTTCTACTTCGATTATTTTTATAAGGATTATCTTTATGGGAATATTATTTAAATAATAATATTCAGACATTTTCTAAATATATGGGGACTGATTTACTTCATTAAATCAGCTTTACTCCAAACACTCTTTAAAGTGTTTTCGAGTCTTCAAAATGATTTTTAAAAGTTAGAGCGGATCCCAAAACTCATTTTTATATTTAAGATCTTCCTTTGAAAAAGGGGATTTAAATACTCGCTCAAAACCTGAGGGATCCGGCTCTATGGTGTATTTTATATTCGCAACAAGGTTGCAGATTTGGTAAATGAATTGATTACTTACCCAACGTTCGGGAAGTAAGTCCATCTATTGAGTCGGCATAAGCGGGCTCAGTGGGCGTCCATGATAGTGTAAGTGGCTCAGTGGGAGTCCATCAAATGCATAAGTGGCTGAGTGGCAGTCCAGCATAAGGTCCTATTGTGGCCAGGGTGATGACCAGTGGGGAATTCATCCATCTACTAGTAGAAAAGGTTACTTATGGGTATCTTTGCCTGATCAGCAAGATATCTGATTTATGCCAAAATTCTTTTCCTTTCCAAAATTCATTGGATATTTCAAACTCTATTCATACTTCACATGACAGAGGTTTTCAGGAAATGTATAAAGGAAGATGTATATGTGGATATATATATATATATATCAGAACTTAATGAAGTATATCATAACTTCATTTCCTTTAATAATATTTTAAAGATTTAATCTATTCAAATCTTGTCTTGTAGTCTCATCTATGTGATGAACTGTTGAAAGCTGATTATACTTTGAACAATGGTAGTTCAAGTAGCTTTATAAATGATATAAGTGTAGTGAAGTATTTGGTAACTTCATCTTTTAAACTTATATCTAGTTAATAATTGTCTTATGAATGACAAAGATTTTCAGAAAAGCGTTGAGACAAGGTTAGATATATGAGATCACCTTGCAACGATATTTTTTATACAGTTATACACTGGAACTCTGTGTGTATTATGCATGGAAGAAGACTTCCCATATTTTGAAAAGTATATATGTATATATACTGAATATTTTGCGACTTCATCGCATTAAGATATCAAACTTGGTTCATTTCTTTTGACCAAGACTTTCATGAGTACTATGAGAAGGCTCATATTGTTAATCATTATACACATTATTTTGGTGGGCTTGCTGCTCACCCTTGCTTTCTTCTTTCATTACACAACAACAGATAGAAAAGATGAACAGGACTAAGCTCCCAATTCGCAGGCGGATAGGAAACATTCCGCAGTTTCCTGTAGGCGTGGATGTCGCTGTAGCTGAGGTAGGAACTACCAATAGGCTAGGTTTTCAACTTATGATGTACCAGACTTATGTATAATTATGAATTGTAATAATGGCAAAGAAATGTAAATTTATTCAGAAACCTTTTTAGGGCATATTGACATATAATTGTGGAATAAAACGACTTGTGTTATTTTTTTAGTATTCATCTCTGAGACTATAACTTGTGGTGTGTGTGTGTACATTGTGGGGTCACAGTAAAGAGTAGTTGATTGTTTAATAAGATTGGGTGTTGTTAAGGGAAGTGGAACTCGTGACAACCCGGATCCCCGACCCCGGATTTGGGGGTGTTACAAGTAGGTTTGAGCTCTACAATTTTTTCACTCGCCATCTTCCTTATATCAGTTTTTTGATGACTATCCAGAGTCTTTTCTAGAGTTTTTCCAATGAAATTGAAAGTTTTGAGTTGTGCTTTGTAGACTTCTATAATAGCATCATACACTTCCTGAGGAGTAAGTACTTTGGCATTGCTACCTAAAATGGTGACATACTCCTCCCTGAATCTTGAAAGAGCTTTCTCCAAATCAACACTAAAGGTCTTTGAGAGCCAAACATTAACATTTCCATCTTGTTCAGCCTCATCTACTATCTTTCCTTGTTGATCTTCAACTTCTTCCCTGTAAGATAGTAGAATGGCTTGATAGTCTTGATTTGTCATATCAGAAGTAAGTAATTATTGAACTATGTTAGCAAAGCCTTTAATTAGATTCACAAGCATATTATCTACATAATTTGGTTGAGCTTGGATATCTTAAAGCCATTTGGATAGGAGGTGTGAAGATCATTATGTGGAGGTAGAGGTATAGGGTAGGTCAGTGTTTATGGTTGAGATGGTTGGGGAGATTTGGTGTGTATCACTTGTGAATGTAGTCACAGTTGAACTCACAGTTGGAACTTTGGTTATGACGGTTTGTTGTTCACTTTGAGAGTGAACCTTCATTTTAATTTGAGGGGAGTTAACAAGGTTACTGTCATATATCATGGCCTCAAACCCTTGTTCTTCTTGCAAAGAATTAGCACTTGAATGTGTGCTTGATTTCTTGCCTCCTCATTTGATGAATCATGGGCAATTGGACTCCTAGCATCAATTGTCAAGGCAATTCCAGGTAGGGTTTTGAGGGGAGTTGTCCCTTTTAGAAGAACCTTCTATTAAATTAGAGAGAATTTGAGTAGCTCCACCTCAAGAGTATTACCCTCAAACCTTGAAGCCTGTGAAAACTGTTGTGCACATGAATGTGCATATGCTAACACATGATCTTCAGTAAAAACTGATGAAACCCATGTGTTTGTTATGGTGTCATAAAGGTCCAACTCAAAATTTGGCCTCTCACCATCTAAATGTGGATTCTGAGTGGTGAACACAGTTTCAAGAGCCGTGTCACTTGATTTTGGCAAGACTTGAGAAGTGAAATCAAGTCCTTCATTAAATGAAGAATAAATTTGAAAAATAAGGTTTGTGATACTAGAATTGAGTGTTGGCAACTCCCCCTTCTTGAGAGTGCTCAAGAAGAGGTGCATACTTTATACAACATGAACTTGGGAGAGTGCTTTGTTCAATAGTGAATTCTTATTAGGAAGATGCCACCAGAGTCTATTTTAATCCCTTACTTACAACTGCATCTTGTTATGAAGATACATAGGTGGTCAAATGATTGGTTAGATTTGTCTTCTTCTTTCTAGGTTTTTGACCAGGTGACTCACATCCTGACTTTGGTTATCTTCACTATCATTTATGATTGTGAGATTTATTTACTTTCTCTTCTTTTTAGTAACTCCACCCTTTTGAGAGGATGAAATAGTCGGTTTACTAGCATCTATTAGTTGAGAAGAAATGGTTTCAACTGTGGTAGGCCCATGTGGGTTTGAAAGTGTTTGTCCTAAATCCAATCATGTATGATGAGTTAGGAAGAACTTTCTTGTATTCCTATTTGATTTTATTGAAATTAATAAAAGAATTGTTTTTGTTTTATTATGGGCTTTATCTATTTAAAGTGTTTTAAATAAGATGCTCCATAGTTTAGAGTAAAGATTCTAGAATTATAATGAGATTATAATAGTGAGATCTAGAAGATGATAACTCTAGACTTAAATAGTTCCTGATCATAGGATAACTAATCGGATGTTAGTGGTGTTATTCCTAGAAGACTAACAATGAGATTTACAGAAGGGGGGTTGAATGTAAATCTCAAAACTTTTTCAAGTTTTGAGCAGTTTATAAAGTTGTGTGTTCAAGAAGAACAAGTGTGTGAATTGCTTTAAGCTAATACAGACAGATATATATTCAAGCACAAATGTAAAGAACACAACAGACCTTAAAAACTTTTCTGGTGGATTTGTTGTTCCACCAGAGATGGTGTATTAGAAAATCTGTGTTCAACAATGTTGATCACAGCTGCATCCTAGTACAAACTAGATGAATTTTCTCTCAAGATATTTCTTAACAGCTCTGGAAAAATCTCTCTAATTACTAGCTTCTTCTTGGTTCATATATATTACCAAGTGTACAAGTGAAAAACAATATAAAATTACAATAGTAAAATAAGTTCTTCACTTGCTTCTTTTCCTGTTCACTCAAGTACTTTGTTGACTATTGCAACTTTGTACAAAAGAAGAACGGCTGCTTTTTCTGTTGATCCTGAAATTCGGCTACCACATCTCAGTTTTCTCTGTCAACCCACGTGCCTCTGCTTGTAGGTACAACTACCACTTATCAACGGCTGATTAGCAGAACATCCGTTGAAGCTTTCATCCGTTGATGACTTCATCCGTTGAAGGATGTTATCCGTTGAAGCTTTCATCCGTTGATGCTCTCATCCGTTGAAGGATGTTATCCGTTGAAGCTTTAGAGACATCCGTTGAAGCTTAGCTTCTCATCCGTTGAAGGTCTTTTAAGTCATCCGTTGATACCACTTCATTTATACAAAATTACAAGGCATGAAATATTTACAATTGGCCTTCCTATCTGCATATCATCTAGTAGTCAACATGACTCATAGTTTCTCTCAACTTCTAAGAATTACAATTTTAAATACAGAGACTGAAATATGCTACAATACTAGACTTATTTCTAAGTAAAGCTACACCATCAACGGATAGCCAAAGTGGTCTTATCCGTTGAGGCTACAGACACTAAATTTCTACTTAAGTGTTTTGTTAAACATATCATCAAACTAATGCACATATATTCCTAACAATCTCCCCCTATTTATGTCTATAAGAACTGTAGGCATAAATTCAGGGTTAACTTGATGATAACAAAACACTTAACAAATATTTGAATTGAAACTAAGTAGAAATATAAAAAGTGCTGCAAAAGTGTATGTACTAGGAGGTAATTGAAGATTTACAGTATTTCCAAGGGTGCTCCTCTAGCCTGAGCAAATCATCATTTTCTTCTTTGTTCCCTGGTTTTCTTTCCTAGCCCTTTGTCATTTCCCTCAATTTGGAGTTGGAGTTTTCTGAAGAATTCAGCTTCATCTTCATCACTGATATCCAACTTAGATTGCATTTCTTTGAGAGTTTCATTGCTGGCAATCTTGAGTTGGTCTTCAAGTCTGAAAAATCTTCTGACTCCTTTGTCATCTCTAAATTCCATCAACCAATGAGGTGATTTGTGAATTTTAGTTCCCCTTTCTTGTATGAGTAAGGTTCTGGGCAAAGCATTTGGTTCCCTCCAAGTCTTCCTTATGTTGGCAATCTTGTTGAGAATTTCAGTCTTGGCTGTTCTGGTAAAGCCAGAATCCTTTTTGATGGCTGAAAAGACTCTGATCAAGGTAGAGTAGCCTTCATTTAGAATCCTGTGGAGAGGCCATGTTCTTTCCCCAGCTCCTTTATATCTGAACACTAATCTTTCTGGTAACTGTCTGTAGGCAGCTATTCCCCTTACATCCTCCAGCTCATCCAGATAGAGTTCAATGTCTGAAATTTCTTTTATGTCACAAATGTGAACATAATCATCTTTAGAAATGGGTGACTTAGGCTTAGGTTTTTGTTTTTGAGTGAATTTCTTAGAGGTTGTGGGAGGTGTAGATTTTGGTTTTCTTTTCTGTTTCTTTGGTGGTGGAAGAGTGGTTAGAAAGGTAGGCAATGTGATGTTGTCCCAATCAATAGGTTCCTCTTTTGGAATGATTGGTTCACCATGGATATTTATAGAGGGATCAGTAACAAAAGGTTCAGGTATGGAAGGTAGTGGTTTAGATATAGATTTGGTATCTTCAGGGTTATCTTCACTCCTTCTGTGTGCCTTGGCCTTTCTTCTGTTTCCCTTCTGCCATTCCTCTCTTTCCTCCATATTTTCACCAAATATGCTCCCAAGAACCTCATCTAAGTTAGCAATCTTTTCTTCACCCCTGACTTCAATTCCTTTCATTTCTTTAACTTGGCTTGACTTTAGCTGTTTTTCAAGCTTTGCTTGTGCTCTTTTGTCAGCCTTTAATTGCTTGGCTTCTTCTTTCTTAGCTATTGAGAATTTGGGATGTCCTTGCATCACACATATGCTCTTTCCCTCTCTAATGATAATAGCTCTATTTCTCCTTACAGCCTCATCCATGGACTTTTTGAGATAGGCAATACTCCTGCCTAAGATCTTGTTCTCATCATCTTTTGAAGGAGGAAAGTCCACTTCTTTTAAAGGATTCTTTGTTGAGTCCTTATTGGATCTTTCATTGGGCTTGAGGATTATAGCTTGTAGCTCTTTGGAAGAAGCTTCTCCATCCTTAAGACTCCCTACTGGCATGAGCTCCATGTTGATTGGTTCAATCTTTGTGCTAAATTTCACAGATGTTGATTTATTTTGTGTAGAACCAAACACCAATTGCAACCTTTCATCAATTCTCCTCCATTGTTCTTTCATTTGTATTTCAGCTGCTGCTAGCTGAATCAAATCAATTCCATCAGATTTTCCCTTGATTTGAATGATTGGAGAGGTAGTGATGGCAGGAACTAGCACTTTAGATATCTGAATCTTTGTAGAGGGCTCTCCTTCCCCTTCCCTTTTATTCTCCCCCTTTTTGTTATCATCAAGGAGAGGGGTCAAGCCTTGTGCTTTTGCCAGCTGCATTAGGAGATTGGTTTGAGATTGTTGGTTGAGAAGAAGGGTGGCCACAGAATCTTCAATTCCTTGAACTCTGTCTTCCAACTTGGCCAGCCTTTGTTCAGTAACTGATTCCTTTTTCAATCTCGAAACCAAGTCCTGCAAAGTACCATAGGGCATGACTGAATCCAATTTTTCTGAAGTGAAGGATTTCAAGTCAGCAATATCTTTCCTGAGATCATTTAGACTCATATCTTGCTTTACTTTCTGCAACTTCATGAGATGCAGTGAGTCCAGGTGAGCTTGGAGGATAGCCTTGATATTTGCATTTGAAGTGTTCTGAATGGCCTGTTGAATAGTGATGATTTGTTTGACCAGGTGGACATTGAATTCACCTGTTCTATGCTCCTTAGTCAGGGCCCATTCAGGTAGATTAGAAATGGAACTAGGGTCTTCATCTCCCCCTATGTTCATGCTTCCATCAGAAGAAATAGAGTCATCATCATCAGAATTTACTCCAAATTCCTCAGATGGCTCACCAGCTGTAGAAGGCATCCTGTTAATAGCAGCTTTATCCCTTTGAAGAGATTCTGTTGAGTGCACTAGATGTAGTGTCCTCTCTGCCTCCTCATTGCCCTGAGCAGCCAACAGTTGATAGGCTGTCACAGGATGAGTAAAAGTGTCAGCATCCAAGGAAATGTTATCAATTACAGCTTTGTAATGTTGCTGAAATTGTCTTTCCTTTTCAGCATCATCCACAATCATTGACTCATGAGCAATGGCTGGTTCCACCCTTGTATCAACTGTACCTGCTTTTCTCTCTTTTTCTCTATGTTCTTGCATCAGGGGCTCCCCCTGGCTCACACATCTCACTCCCTCACCTTCACCTTCTAAGGTGGTACTCCACTCACTGACTTTTGCCATGCTGGAAGAAATAGCATGCATTTTTGTGCTCTCAATCTCTCCTTTTGCCTGGGAGCAACCCAGCCTCTCACTCAAATTTTCACTCCCTGCCCTCAATCCTAAAAGTGATTGCACAGTATTCATGTCTTCTACACTTGGAATCATTTCAGTTATTTGTGTAGAGACTATCAACGGATGTGGAATATCCGTTGAAGTTGAAACTGTTGTTATCAACGGATAACTGCTGTTAAGCTTATCCGTTGAAGAGCAACCACTTGTCAACGGATGAGTGATATCCATTGAAGAAGGAAAAGAAGATGAAATTGAAAGTGATATAACTGTTGAATCTGTATAGATTGATTTGATATGTGTTGATACAGATCCTTCAATTATATCTGAAAGAATTTGCGGGTGATCCAACAAATCATCTAAAAGATGATGATCACCTGTATTTGAGTGGGGCTCCTCCCTGAGTTGTAAAGAGGGAGAATCAGGAATTGATGGGAATAGCATATCCACATCCAGAGATGGTGAAGAAGTATTTGGTGATTGATGTGTAGTTATTGTGAGAGAATGGGGCTGTGACTCCACATTTATTGGAGTCACATCAAACTGAGTTTGAGAAGGCACAGAGACAGATGGATGTATCTGTGCAGTGTGTGCACCCTGTGTAGAAGATTGGGTTCTAGCCTTCTTTCTTCTAATAAAGGCTTTTGTAGGTGAGTGTTTGGCTTTAGTGTCCCTCCCTCTTTTGTTCTATGTTCCTGGATGGGAACTCTTTTCAATAGTAACATCCTTTTGGGAGGATGCTACTAGGGATGTGCTAGAGACCTTTTCAACCACCACAGCTTTTTGAGAAACTGGGGCTTGGCTAGCTTGGGAAGCACTCAACTCTCCTTCCTTATCCTGGGGGTTTCTTTGATGTTCACCCCTCCCCTCACCACTCACACCCTGATCACTTCCCTCAGGGTTAATGGTTGTTGTTACAACTGTTGTCTTTTGAGAAACAACAGAGGTGGTTTTCTTTGTCTTGGATTTTGAAAGTTTGGATTTGGTGACCTTGGTAGAAATCTGTTGGGGCATTGACACAGATTTCATGGCCACACTAGAAGATAAAGAAATAGAGGGGTTGGAAGAAGTAGGAGTTGTAGAAGCAATTACCTCACCTACCTGGGGTGCATTCATGATTGGTAAATATACCAATTGCACACTGCTGTTAAGATCCATTCTCTTCAAGTCTGCAAGAACTCTTTTCTCTTGTGTCCAGCACTTGAGTTTATTATTCTCATTGATTATGACTAAACCTTCAGCAACATGGTTAGCCAATAACATAAAGAATCTAGCATAATAGATGTTATTAGGTCTATTAGCTTTGTTACCTAATCTAGTACCTAATTCTAGCATCACATAGTTGCTAAAGTTAAAGTACCTATCAGAAACAAGCATATAGAACATGTTAACAAGAGATGAAGTTATGGCATCAAAATTACTAATTTTCCCAGAGAAAACCTTTATGAAGGCATCCCCAAGAAAACTCCATTCTTTCCTAAGGCCTTTTCGTCTAATACCCCCTAAATTAGCAGAGTTAAGAGAGTAACCTATGGAATCTAACATGCTGGATACATCACTATCAGTGTGTGGTGTCATGGCATTGTTCTCAGGTAATTTAAAACATGCTTGTAAGTCATCACAGTTAATACAGTGATTTTTACCTTTGAGAGTGAAGGAGATAGTCATATCCATGGAGTTGAACTCAGCTGTTGTCCAAATCTCTTCAACTACTTCACAGAAAATCGTTGGGGCTTCCAGCATTGCATAGCTAAGTTTACAGTTTTTGATGAAGTCCATCATTTTGTGATAATCTGAGTGGGCTTCATTCTTCTCTACCAGAGCTATGAAATTATTCTTCTCGTAGATGAACCCAGATTGAGACATAATCTTCACGACTGGTGCCATTGTTGTGAGTAGAAATTGCAGAGAATAACTTGAGGGTTTTGCAGAGAGAAAATGGTAAATGCTTGAAATTCTAAGAAAGCGTAAAGTAATAATGAACAATCAGAAGGGCTTATATGCTTTCAAAGAAAAAAAAATAAATAAAGGATTAATCAATAAATAGGTGTTAGTGAATTTCAGCCGTTTAAGAATAAACTGTAAGTATTCTAGTAACTACCTTTAAAACCAATACATACAGATGTATGTATGGTATCAACGGTTAAGAAAATAGAATCAACGGCTGTGAAACACCTCAAACGTCTGATGTGACATTTCAATGGATAATGTAAATTGTCATCCGTTGAAAGGTACTTCAGCTTTATCCGTTGACGGATAAAAGTTCCAGAGATATACTTGTCTTTCAACGGATAATGAATATCCGTTGATAGAGCAATTTTGACTTTCAACGGATAGGGAACATCCGTTGATGGAATAAACTTTGTTAAAAGTCAAATTTGTTCTAGCAACTAATATATTTCAGGCTCCACATCAAATTGCAAAGAAGACATGAATTTTAAGAGTAATTAAGCATACCTAGCTCACTTACCAATCTTGTGAATGTTGATTCATCAAGTGGCTTGGTAAATATGTCAGCAATTTGTTGTTCACTTGGAACAAAATGTAGTTCCACTGTACCATTCATGACATGCTCCCTGATGAAGTGGTACTTTATATCAATGTGCTTGGTCCTTGAGTGCTGCACAGGATTCTCTGTTATGGCTATGGCACTTGTGTTGTCACAAAAGATAGGTATTCTATCAACATGAAGTCCATAATCAAGGAGTTGATTCCTCATCCATAACATTTGAGAACAGCAACTTCCAGCAGCAATGTATTCAGCCTCAGCTGTAGAAGTAGAGACTGAATTTTGCTTTTTGCTAAACCATGATACAAGCTTGTTTCCCAGGAATTGACAGGAGCCTGTTGTACTTTTCCTGTCTATTTTGCAACCTGCATAGTCTGCATCTGAATAACCAATTAGATCAAAGCCAGATTCTCTAGGATACCAAATTCCTAAATTTGGTGTACCCTTGAGATATCTGAAAATTCTCTTGATAGCAATTAAGTGAGACTCCCTAGGATCAGCTTGAAATCTCGCACACAGACATGTAGCAAACATTATATCTGGTCTGCTAGCAGTTAAATATAAAAGTGAACCAACCATGCCTCTATAACTTGTAATGTCCACAGACCTTTCAGTCTTATTTAATTCAAGTTTGGTGGCAGTGGCCATGGGAGTTTTTGCAGATGAACATTCCATTAAGTCAAACTTCTTTAAAAGATCATGAATATATTTAGTTTGACTAATGAAAATTCCATTACTAACTTGTTTAATTTGTAAACCAAGAAAATAGGTTAGTTCTCCCATTAGGCTCATTTCATAATTACTTTGCATTAGCTTAGCAAACTTCTTACAAAGATTATTATCTTTAGAACCAAATATTATGTCATCTACATAAATTTGAACAAGTATACTAGAGCCATTAACATTTCTAAAGAAGAGAGTTTTATCAACAGTACCTCTAGTGAAGTGATTCTCCAAAAGAAATTTTGATAATGTTTCATACCAGGCTCTAGGTGCTTGCTTCAGTCCATAGAGTGCTTTCAACAGATAATACACATAGTCTGGAAAATTTGGATCTTCAAATCCTGGAGGTTGACTTACATAGACTTCTTCCTCTAATTTCCCATTTAGAAATGCACTCTTGACATCCATTTGATAGACTTTGAAATTGGCATGGGCTGCATAGGCTAGAAAGATTCTGATAGCTTCAAGTCTTGCAACAGGAGCATATGTCTCATCAAAATCTATTCCCTCTTGCTGAGAATAGCCTTTAGCAACCAATCTGGCTTTATTCCTTATGATAATGCCATTTTCATCCATCTTATTTCTGAATACCCATTTTGTATCAATAGGACTCTTGTTCTTTGGTTTGGGTACCAGCTTCCAAACTTGGTTTCTCTCAAATTGGTTTAGCTCTTCCTGCATAGCTAGTATCCAATCTGGATCCAATAAGGCTTCTTCCACTTTCTTAGGTTCCTCCTGAGATAGAAAACTACTATACAGACATTCATCTTGAGTAGCTCTTCTTGTTTGCACTTTAGATGATGCATCACCAATGATCAGTTCAAAGGGATGATTCTTGGTCCATTTCCTTTGAGGTGGAAGATGAGCTCTAGATGAGGTGATCTCAGTATTGTCATGATGTGAGATAGAGTTTTGATTAGTTGAAACTCCCCCTGAGTTGTTGGTCCTTTGCAGGGAACTTGGAGTTCCATCAATTGATGATGTAAATTGATTATCAGTTGATGAGCTATGATCAACGGATGCTTCATTAAGTACTTCAACGGATGATGCACAATGTCTTTCAACGGATGCTGAATTTTGTGCATTATCCAGGAGCAAATTTTGTATTCCTTTTGAAGTGTCGTCTCCATCAATCTCTTCTTCACTATCATCACAATATATTTCAATATTGTCAAATTTGAGTCTCTCATAATGTTCCTCATCTGTTAGTCCATCAATCTTTTTATCATCAAACACAACATGCACAGATTCCATAACAATGTTGGTTCTTAGATTGTAGACCCTATAAGATTTTCCAGCTGAATAACCAACAAATATTCCTTCATCAGCCTTTGCATCAAACTTCCCTTTATGGTCAGATTGATTCCTTAGTATAAAACATTTACATCCAAAGACATGAAGAAAGTTTAGAGTTGGTTTTCTTTTCTTGAACAACTGATAAGGAGTCATGCCTTTAGCTTGATTGATCAGAGAAATATTTTGAGTGAAACAGGCACAATTAACAGCTTCAGCCCAAAAATATGTTGGTAACTTTGATTCTTCAAGCATTGTTCTGGCAGCCTCAATTAAAGATCTGTTCTTTCTTTCAACTACCCCATTTTGCTGAGGTGTTCTTGGAGCTGAGAACTCATGCATGATTCCATTTTCTTCACAGAACAGCCTTAATGTCAAATTCTTGAACTCAGTTCCATTGTCACTCCTGATGTTTCTTACTTTCAAGTCAGGATGATTATTGACTTGCCTGATGTGATTGATAATGATTTCACTTGCCTCATCCTTTGATCCAAGAAAATAGACCCATGAGAACTTTGAGAAATCATCTACAATCACTAGGCAATATCTTTTTCTTGCTATTGACAATACATTGACTGGTCCAAACAAATCCATATGTAGCAGCTGTAATGGTTCATCAATTGTTGTTTCAAGCTTCTTCTGAAATGATGCTTTCCTTTGTTTGCCTTTCTGACAAGCATCACACAGACCATCCCTTGAGAATTCAACAAGAGGAATTCCTCTTACTAAGTCCTTTTTGACTAGTTCATTCATTGTCTTGAAATTCAAATGGGATAGCTTCTTGTGCCATAGCCAACTCTCAACTGAACTTGCTTTGCTGAAAAGACAAGTAATAGATTCTGCATCTGTAGAGTTGAAGTCAGCTAAGTACACATTTCCTTTTCTAACTCCAGTTAGAACCACTTTGTTGTCTTTCTTACTAGTGACAACACAGGCTTCAGAATTGAAGGAAACTGTATTCCCTCTATCACATAGTTGACTGATACTCAGTAAGTTGTGCTTGAGACCATCAACTAATGCAACTTCTTCAATGATGACATTCCTTGTTGAAATCAAGCCATATCCCATAGTAAACCCTTTGCTGTCATCTCCAAAGGTTATGCTGGGGCCAGCTCTCTCTTTAAACTCTGTGAGCAGGGAGAAATCTCCAGTCATGTGTCTTGAACAGCCACTGTCCAAGTACCATAGATTTCTTCTATTTTCCTGCACACCACAAAATCAATCAATTTGATTTTGGTACCCAAGTTTCCTTGGGTCCATTCTTGTTAGCCTTTCTCCTAGACTTCATTCCTCCTGCATCTTTAGACTTAGGTGAGTTTGAGTCAACCTTGGTCTTAGATGTGGTTGGTTGAGGTGTAGGGTTAGTCACAACATTATCCAGCACATTTATAGTATTATTAGGCATGGATTGTGCATACATGTTATTCCACATTGGCATATTGTATGGCAATTGAGGCATACTGAATGCAGCAAGATAAGAATTGTTAAAATATGGCATGTTTGCAAAATGTGCATAAGGATTTTGTTGAGACATAACAGGCAGAGCATGTAGAGGTGATACAGACATGTTAGGCATGGAAGAGGGTACGGTTATGGGAGTTTTCTTAATAGATTTACAGTTAGCAGATAGATGATTAACACTACTACAATGCACACAGCTTTTTCTAGGAGCATACTTGTCAGGTGTGTAATTGTTATGTTTGTTAACTCCTACCTTCCCATTTCTGTTGGATTTCCTTTTGGATTCCTTTTTATCCTCAACCATCTTGAGCCTATTGTTTAACTGTTCTAAGGTCATGTGCCCTACATTCACCTTTCTGACATCTTTGGATGTGCTTGCTCCTTCTCTGACAAAGTTCTTTGAAGTTGAACCAAACTTTTTGTTGAGTTTCTTTAGATTTTCTCTTTTAGAAACATCTGCCTGTTTTAATTGAGGAGCCTTCAACGGATGTTCCTTTTCTTCCTTCAACGGATAACTTTCATCATCCGTTGATTCCACATCCGTTGACAGTCCATCAATTAATTCCAGTTTCTTTTTATTTTTATCCCAGGCAGTTTCACAGAATGATTCAATTCCTTGGACTTTGGCAATTTGAGCACTTACATCCCTAGATGTTTTCCAGGCTTTAATCACCTCTTGCTCTTTCTCTAATTGATTGGAAAGTATTTCTACTTTCTTAATAGATTCAGCTAGTTCATTTTCAACAGATACACAATGCAGCTTAGTCTTTTCTAGGTCAATTAACTTATCTTCTAACACAGCATTTCTATTACTTAAAAACAGATTGTTCTCTTTAATCCTACTATTTTCTTTAGCAAGAGATTTAAGAGATACACGCAAATGATACAGTTCAGTAGACATGTCATTAAAAGCATCATTGCACTCTTCTTTAGTAAGCTGTGTTATATCAGTAGTAATTACCTGGTTGCTTGATGAACTAACTTCATTCTCCTCAGAATCAGCCATGAGAGCCAAGTTAACATATTCCATGTCTTCATCCTCTTCTTCTCCATCAGCTGCCCAGTCTCTTTCTTGAGTAATGAAAGCCCTTTCCTTCTGTTTGAGCAGATCAAAATATTTCTTTTTGTAATCTACTTGATCAAACTTCTTCTTTTCAGAGGTTGGCTTTCTGCACTCACTTGCAAAGTGTCCACTCATACCACAATTAAAACACTTGAACTTGGATTTGTCCACCATGTTCTTATGGGGTTTAGTGGCTCTAGTGTTTTTCCTGAACTTCATCTTTGCAAATCTCCTGGACAGAAATGCAAGATGCTCATCAATACCATCAGAGTCATCTTGACTGGAGTTGTCTTCATTTTCAGCAACTTGCCCTTTACCCTTGTCTGATTCTGGATTTCTTACACCATCTTTGGAGCTTGATGTAGATCTCACAGTTTCTTTTCTGCATTCTTTCTCATTTTCAGCTACCAATGCAACTGAACCTCCTTTCTTTCTCCCCCTCTCCAATACCTCATCCTGTTCCAACTCTAGTTCATAAGTCTTCAAGATTCCATATAATCTTTCAAGAGTAAAGTCCTTATAATCTTGAGAGTTTCTTAAGGAAACAGTCATGGGTTTCCATTCCTTTGGTAAGGATCTCAAAAATTTAAGATTTGAATCCTTCACCTGGTACACTCTACCATACAGCTTCAGTCCATTCAACAGTTTTTGGAATCTATTGAATGTGTCATTTAAAGATTCATTCTCTTCAAAATGAAAGTGCTCATACTGTTGAATGAGAAGCTGCATTTTGTTCTCTCTTACTTGTTCTGTACCTTCACACAGCAGCTGAACTGTGTCCCAAACCTCTTTGGCAGTTGAACAATTTATCACATTATCAAACATATCCTTGTCAAGACCATTAAACAAAATGTTCATAGCCTTCTTATCCTTGTGGACTTCTTCTGTGTCTTCCATTGTCCATTCTGCTCTAGGTTTTGGAATGGATTGACCAACAGCAATTGTGGCCGTAGCAACTGTGGCTACTTTGTGGGGAATGTGAGGACCATTCTCAATGCAGTTTACATAACCTTCATCTTGGGAGAGTAGATGAAGGTGCATTTTCACCTTCCAGTGGTGATAACTGTCTTTGTCAAGAACTGGGATCTTTACTCCAACATCCTTCTTACTCATCTTTGTTAGATTCCAAGATCTTTAAACTCTTTGTGTGTCAAGAGCCTGCTCTGATACCAATTGTTATTCCTAGAAGACTAACAATGAGATTTACAGAAGGGGGGTTGAATGTAAATCTCAAAACTTTTTCAAGTTTTGAGCAGTTTATAAAGTTGTGTGTTCAAGAAGAACAAGTGTGTGAATTGCTTTAAGCTAATACAGACAGATATATATTCAAGCACAAATGTAAAGAACACAACAGACCTTAAAAACTTTTCTGGTGGATTTGTTGTTCCACCAGAGATGGTGTATTAGAAAATCTGTGTTCAACAATGTTGATCACAGCTGCATCCTAGTACAAACTAGATGAATTTTCTCTCAAGATATTTCTTAACAGCTCTGGAAAAATCTCTCTAATTACTAGCTTCTTCTTGGTTCATATATATTACCAAGTGTACAAGTGAAAAACAATATAAAATTACAATAGTAAAATAAGTTCTTCACTTGCTTCTTTTCCTGTTCACTCAAGTACTTTGTTGACTATTGCAACTTTGTACAAAAGAAGAACGGCTGCTTTTTCTGTTGATCCTGAAATTCGGCTACCACATCTCAGTTTTCTCTGTCAACCCACGTGCCTCTGCTTGTAGGTACAACTACCACTTATCAACGGCTGATTAGCAGAACATCCGTTGAAGCTTTCATCCGTTGATGACTTCATCCGTTGAAGGATGTTATCCGTTGAAGCTTTCATCCGTTGATGCTCTCATCCGTTGAAGGATGTTATCCGTTGAAGCTTTAGAGACATCCGTTGAAGCTTAGCTTCTCATCCGTTGAAGGTCTTTTAAGTCATCCGTTGATACCACTTCATTTATACAAAATTACAAGGCATGAAATATTTACAATTGGCCTTCCTATCTGCATATCATCTAGTAGTCAACATGACTCATAGTTTCTCTCAACTTCTAAGAATTACAATTTTAAATACAGAGACTGAAATATGCTACAATACTAGACTTATTTCTAAGTAAAGCTACACCATCAACGGATAGCCAAAGTGGTCTTATCCGTTGAGGCTACAGACACTAAATTTCTACTTAAGTGTTTTGTTAAACATATCATCAAACTAATGCACATATATTCCTAACAAGTGGATCGACAAAGATTGGTACATACTATGCTTGCTCCCTTCAGGAAGATGTCTGTTCTCATAGGCATTTATGTGGTGACACTATAGCTAGTATGTAGGTGCTTATTAGGGAATAAGTTCACTGAACATGACTCGATAAGTTGAACAACTAATGGAGATTACTCACGTGTCAATAGTTATTCACTGAGTGATAGTTGTACAAGTGTCCTTAGACTTGAGATCGTTAAAGTTATCTTGTATATAATGAACTGTGCTTTGGTTTAGTCCTTAGTCTCAAGGACATCCATTAGGTCTATTCTGGGCATAGGGATTTGTGTATAGAGATAGTTAACGTCAATAGAGGATCTACCCCTTCCAGTATAGGAAGAGAATATCCTATGTTATTCTTAGTATGCGAGTTCTGGAATCTCTGGCCAGAGTGTATGAAATTCGAAAGGAGTTTCTAATTTGAATTAATATGAACTTTGCATTATGAATAAGGAAATCATATGATTAAATTTGATAGGCCTGACACGAGATCCATGCCTTGTATTTAATCGGGATATTGTAAGGGTAGAAGGAATTCATTTAATGGTAACTAGTCACTGACAGGTTCTTGGTATTCTAAGCAGTGAATTTATATTATCCGGATAGTCACGATATGTTGAGAAGCATCACTCGCGATGTAGAATAAATATAATTAATCAGTTAATTATATTTAGTGAATTTTAGTATTCATATAAATAATTAATAAAAGTTTATTATTATTTATTTCTACTACCGGCATAATATTGAACCTACAGGGTCACACCATAAAAGAATATTTTCTTTGATGAAGTAATGAGAGAGAGAATTATTTTCTAAATAGTTTAGAAAAAGAAATAATGATTAAAATACTTTTAATTATTATTAAAGCATTTTATAAAGATAAAATGTGGGGCTAATATATATATATATATATTGATATATTATGAAAAAACCCTAGGAGAGCCCTATAAATAGAATGAGATGGCTCATTCTAAAGATACACTTGGTTTTGTGAAAACCCTAAGAAGAGTTAGCCTTCATCTTCTTTCTCTCTCTCCCAAAAGTCCATTTTATAAAAGCTTGGTTTTATAAAAAGCTTCATCAAAGAGGATCATTCTTGGTGGATACCGGTAGAATGCTTCACACACTGAAGAGCAACTGCTAGCAATCATATTATAAAGCATCGATTTTCAAGGTATGGTTACGATTCCTCCGTTTTTCTGATTTATACTTTTTTCTATATGTACGATACATGGTTTTTTTTACGGAATAATTGTTATATAACGCTTCCGCTCATCCGTAAATTCCTTCAATGGCATCGGAGCTAGGTTCTGATATAGAGATTCATATAAAAAATTTCAGATTTTTTTATGCATGTATGGATTTGTTATGATTTTTGCAAGTTTGTTTAGATTTAATTATGAATTAATTCGAAATAATTTTTGCATAAGATCTTGACTACTGATATGGGTTCTACAAGTGTTGTAGATCATCTAGGTATTTTTTTCATAATTTTGTGATGTGTAGATTATTTGTTATGAATTTTTAAAAATTGTTTTAACTAAAATTCATGAAATAATTATGCATGTGAATAAAAATATGATTAAAATTTGCACAAGGGCCCTGGCTGATCTGATAATTTTCTGCTACTACCTGATTTAAGAAATTATATTATTTTGATTTTTATTAATTAAATGTTAATAAATTTATTAATAGTAAAATTAAAATAATAACATATTAATAAAAGTTATTAAGTGAGGGAGGGGTTACCCTTTTTTTTGAAACGGCCTGAAAGGTGAACTGACAACGGCAGGGAAGAAAAGAAAACAAAAAAAAACTAAACTGCAAGCAACGGTCGTCCTGGGCGTGTGAGGCGCACTCGCGGGGGGGGGGGGGGGGTGTCGCGCATTCCGGGAATGCGTCACCCTGTTGCGCATTCACGGAATGCGTTACACACATTAATGGCTTAACAGTGTTGTAACGCATTACCGGAATACGTTACAACCCTTGTAACGCGTTCCTGTAATGCGTTACAGCCCGTCAGTCCACATTAAATTTAATTTTTTGGGAGTTTCGTAACTCCGTTTTGGACGTACAATATATCGTTGGATTCGTTTTTCCGAGACGGATCTAATGGAATGGTCAAATATTTTTTATATAAAAGTTTTGAACTTTTTATATTCCCGAAAGTGTTTTAAAGCATGTTTTAATTGTTTTAATTGCTTTTAAATGCTATAATAAATCCATACATCATTATATCAATGTGTGACATGATATTACTTGCATGCTTACTTGTTTATTTATTTTTATATATGAGATATATGCCTATATTTACCATGCGATGATAGATTTAGGTGAACTTAAATCAAAATAAAGCGTGTTCTAGAAAATCTAGAATATGAATCGTTTCTTGCCTTAACAATAATATTATGAATACAATCATGAGATTCTTATGTTTATGAAACACGTAATTAAATATGAATTTTTAATTTTGAGAGAAAGGATGATTCTTGTTGTGCATATATTGTGTACTTGATGATTTCACAAACAAAACACCTAAGTAAATTTTACTTAGTGAAATAATGTAGCACTCGACGGATAAGAATTTTAGTAAATCTATAGTCCCGACGAATAATGATTTATTATCCATCGAGTGAGTAGCTTATGTAATAATGAGTCTGTAGCACATTTCTGCATACACCTTTATATAGAGTCTGTAGTAGCATATAAGTCATGTGGACTTTAACTAGATATGCAGAATAGGTTGATTAATTGTACATAGATGATGTCTTGTAATTCTGCAAAAGTGAAATGAAGTCAAGTGCCTGATTGCTACCCGACGGATAAACTACAAAGCACCCGACGGATAAACTACAAAGCACCCGACGGATGATCAACAACCCGATGGATGATCAACAATCCGACGGATGATCATGAACCCAACGGATAAAGAATTTAAACATCAGTTGACAGTGACAACTGGTCACATGCGTCGGGATGTATGCAAATGGAATGAGGAAACCTATTAACTGGGTAATAGAGAACAAAGTAGCAAAGCATAAAAACTGATAGTTTTTATAATGATTCTATCTTTTGACTTTGTAATCTTGGTAATATATAAAACAAGAAGCAGCAAATAGAAACTAAGATCTAAGATACAAAAAGTGAGAAACATTTGTAAGCAGAATTATTAGCATTTCTCTGTATTCTCGGTAGTTAAAATTTGTAAGCAGTTGTGAGCATTCTTGCACACAGAGTTCTCTCGATATAATATATATCTCTGGTGGAATTGTTTAAATCCACCAGAAAGTTTTTAAAAGACTCTTGTTTTTTAATTACATTTGTTTTGATTCACTTAAGTTTTTATTCCGCATTGTGCTAATCAAAACACTTATATTTGTATTCGAGTTTGAACATTTTTATTTTAAGAAAAAGGTTCAAGAATTCCATTCAACCCCCCTTCTGTAATTCTTGCTATATTGTTAAGGGACTAACAATTGGTATCAGAGCAAGCTCTTAATTAACAAAGAGTTTAAAGATCAAAACAATTCAGTAAGATGAACAAGAAGGATGTTGGAGTCAAGATTCCTTTTCTAGATAAAGATAATTACCATCATTGGAAGGTAAAGATGCATCTTCATATGCTTTCTCAAGATGAGGCCTATGTGGACTGCAAAGAAAGAGGCCCTCATGTTCCAATGAGAGCTGCAACAGGAAACGAGCCATCAGTTCCCAAGCCAAGGCATGAATGGTTTGATCCTGACATTGAACAAGTCAGGAAGGATAAAAAGGCCATGAATATTCTGTTTAATGGAGTTGATGCAGACATGTTTGACAACATTATCAACTGCAACTGCCAAGGAAGTCTGGGATACTATACAGATAATCTGTGATGGCACTGAGCAAGTCAGAGAAAATAAGATGCAGCTCTTGATTCAGCAATATGAGCATTTTCATAATGAGGAAAGTGAGTCTCTCACTGACATTTTTAGTAGGTTTCAAAAACTACTAAATGCTCTTAAGTTGCATGGGAGAGTCTATCAGACTAAAGACTCTAATCTGAAATTCCTTAAATCTCTTCTAAAGGAATGGAAACCAATGACAGTCTCATTAGGAAACTCACAAGATTATAAAGAGTTTACCTTGGAGAGACTGTATGGCATCCTGAAAACCTATGAGCTTCAAATAGAGCAGGATGAAAAGATGGAGAGAGGAAAGAAGAAAGGAGGATCCATTGCACTAGTTGCTGACTTGGAAAAGGAGAAGGAAATGAAGATGGAAGCTGTTGAATCAACTTCAAAGGTCTGTGAGAACAAGGGCAAGGGGCTTGCAGTAGAAAGTGAAGATTCATTGAGCCAAGATGACATAGAGGACATTGATGAGCACCTAGCATTTCTTTCCAGGATATTTGCCAAGCTCAAGTTCAAGAAGAACTTTGGAGCAGCCAAGCCAAATAGAAACATGGTGGATAAGTCAAAATTCAAATGTTTCAAATGTGGCTTGGCAGGGCATTTTGCCAATGAGTGTAGAAAGTCAGATTCCAGTAAGAAAAAGTTTGAGTCTGTGGATTATAAGCAAAAATACTTTGATCTACTCAAACAAAAGGAAAGGGCTTTTATTACACAAGAATATGACTGGGCAGCAGATGGTCTGGATGAAGATGAAGATGTCAGCTATGTTAATCTAGCCCTAATGGCCAAGTCTGATGAGATAGAGACAAGTTCCTCAAGCAATCAGGTAATTACCACAAACCTTGCACATTTATCTAAGTCTGAGTGTAATGATGCCATAAATGACATGTCTACAGAGTTATATCACTTGCGTATTACACTTAAGTCTCTTACTAAAGAAAATGCTAAAATCAAAGAAAACAATCTGTTTTAAGTGAGAGGAATAATGTGCTTGAGTCTCAGTTTATTAATTTTGAGAAATTTAGAATTGAGTGTAAGATTGCTAAGGAGGAATTAATCGAGTCCTTGAAAAAGGAAGAAATTTTAAAGAAGCAGCTCGAGCATGAACAAGAGGTGATTAAAGCATGGAAAACATCCAGGGATGTCCATGCTCAAATCACCAAAGTTCAAGGAATTGAGTCTTTCTGTGATGAAGCCTGGAAAAAGAACAAAGAGAAACTAGAACCTAATTTGGTAGATGGACTGCTAACAGATGTAGACTCGACGGATGATGAGGACTATCCGTCGGATAACAAAAAGTGTTATCCGTCGAATGATGAAAATCCTCATTCGTCGGCTGTGAGTAAGCCCATTAGCAAAGCCAAACTAATTAAGCTGAATGAGAAGTATGGGTCTGTTTCCAAGAACTTTGTTTCAGGAGAGTCAAGTCAAGTTAAGAAAGGGAAAAAGGCTAATGTTGGTCACATGACTGTCAAACAATTAAGTGACAGACTTGAGAAAATTGAGGTAAAAACAGAGACTAAAAGGAAGAACAATAGGAATGGTAAAGTAGGGATTAACAAACATAATAACTACACACCTGATAAATATGCTCCTAGAAAAATCTGTGTCAAGTGTGGTAGTGTAAATCATTTATCTGTTAATTACAAATCTGTCAGGCCTACTCCCATGTCTGTTCAGTCTCAATTTCCTAACATGAATGCCATGCCTCCCATGCCTGTTAATGCTATGCCTACACAGAACATGAATGCACAGTTTGCTAATATGCCATTTGCACCTAATCCTTATTATGCTGCATATAGTATGCCACAAATGCAATTTAGCATGCCTTACTGGAATAACATGTTTACACCAAGCATGCCATCTTCTGTTAGTCATAATATGCATGATAATTCTGTTGCAATGAATGGTTTCAAAGGTCCAACCCAAATGACTAAGGATGAATCTGAAATTCCTAAGTCAAATGAGACAAAACCTAAGAAACAGAAAAATAAAGCTAACAAGGCAGGACCCAAGGAAACTTGGGTACCAAAATCAACTTGATTTGATTTTGATGTGTGCAGGGAAACAGAAGGAATCTTTGGTACTTGGATAGTGGTTGTTCAAGACACATGACTGTTGATTCTACCCTACTCACAGAGTTTAAGGAGAGAGCTGGCCCAAGTATTACTTTTGGAGATGACAGCAAGGGTTATACTGTGGGATATGGCTTGATTTTAAAGGACAATATCATCATTGAGGAGGTTGCATTAGTGGATGGTCTCAAACACAATTTGTTGAGTATCAGCCAGCTTTGTGACAAAGGCAATTAAGTAACCTTCAACTCAGAAGCCTGTGTTGTGACTAATAAAAGAAGTAACAAAGTGGTACTCACTGGTGTGAGAAAAGGAAATGTGTACCTATCTGATTTCAACTCATCCAATGCAGAGTCTGTAACTTGTCTTCTCAGTAAAGCAAGTCAGGATGAAAGTTGGCTATGGCACAAGAAGCTATCCCATTTAAACTTCAAGACCGTGAATGAGCTGGTAAAGAAAGAACTGGTAAAAGGCATTCCTCTAGTGGAGTTTTCAAAGGATGGACTGTGTGATGCCTGCCAAAAAGGGAAGCAGATCAAAGCATCATTCAGGAAGAAACTTGATTCAACAATTGAAGAGCATTTGCAACTGCTTCACATGGATTTATTTTGACCAGTCAATGTATTGTCCATCTCAAGGAAAAGATTTTTCCTAGTAATTGTAGATGATTTCTCAAAGTTCTCTTGGACATATTTCCTAAAGTCTAAAGATGAGGCTAGTGAAATCATCATCAATCACATAAGGCAAGTCAACAATCATCCTGATTTCAAAGTTAGAAGAATCAGGAGTGACAATGGAACTGAGTTCAAGAATTCTGTCATGAGAGCATTTTGTGAGGAAAAAGGGATTCTGCATGAGTTTTCAGCAGCAAGGACTCCACAACAGAATGGAGTAGTGGAAAGGAAGAATAGATCACTTATTGAAGCTGCAAGGATAATGCTTGAAGAATCTAAACTACCAACATATTTCTGGGCTGAAGCTGTAAATACTGCATGCTACACTCAGAACATTTCTCTGGTTAATCAAGCAAGATGCATGACTCCCTATCAATTGTTCAAGAACAAGAAGCCAACTCTAAACTTTCTTCATGTCTTTGGCTGCAAATGCTATATCCTGAGAAATCAAACTGATCAAAATGGGAAGTTTGATGCTAAAGCAGATGAAGGAATTTTTGTTGGATATGCTGTTGGTAAAGCATATGGAGTCTACAATCTAAGAACCAACATTGTTGTGAAATCTATACATGTTGTGTTTGATGATAAAAAGATTGAAGGACTGAAAGATGGAGATTACCATGAGAGCCTCAAATTCGACAATGTGGAGATGGTTAGTGGTGACAGTGATGATGAAAGTGATCAAGAAACAGTGTCTAAGGATAATGCAGACAAATCTACTACCAATGAAGCACAAAACTCAACATTTGTCGAGGTACATTATGCTTCATCCTTCGGAAGGCAATCTGCGTTATCCGTCGGGAGACAACCTGCCTCATCCGTCGGTACTCAAAATTCACCATCCGTCGGGTTATCAAAAGGAGCAAGAGGTCAAGATAGATCACCTATAGAAAGTTCCCCTTTCTCAAATCAAAGATCCACAAACTCAGGAGGAGTTTCTAGCAATCAAAACTCAATCACACATCAAGACAACTATGAAGTCTCTTCATCTAGAGCTAATCTACCTCAACAAAGGAAATGGACAAAAGATCACCCATTTGAGCTTATCATTGGTGATGTTTCTTCTAGAGTTCAAGCAAGAAGAGCAACTCAGGAAGAATGTTTATACATCAACTTTCTGTCAAAGGAAGAACCAAAGAAGGTAGAAGAAGCTTTGTTGGATCCTGATTGGATTTTAGCTATGCAGGAGGAGCTAAACCAATTTGAAAGGAATAATGAATGGAAGCTGGTACCCAAACCTAAAGGAAAGAATCCAATAGACACCAAGTGGGTATTCAGAAACAAGATGGATGAAAATGGCATAGTAGTCAGGAATAAAAGCTAGATTGGTTGCTAAGGGCTATTGTCAGCAAGAAGGAATAGATTTTGATGAAACATTTGCTCCTATTGCAAGACTTGAAGCCATCAGAATCTTCTTAGCCTATGCAGCCCATGCCAATTTCAAGGTCTATCAAATGGATGTCAAAAGTGCCTTTCTGAATGGAGATTTGGAGGAAGAAGTATATGTCAATCAACCTCCTGGTTTTGAAGATCCAAATTTTACAGAATATGTCTATTATCTTCTAAAAGCACTTTATGGACTGAAGTAAGCACCTAGAGCCTGGTATGACACCTTATCAAAGTTCCTTTTGGAAAATCACTTCACAAGAGGTACTGTAGATAAAACTTTATTTTTCAGAAATGTTAATGGCTCTAGTATACTTGTTCAAATTTATGTAGATGATATTATTTTTGGCTCTACAGATGAGAAACTTTGCAAAAAGTTTTCCAAATTGATGCAAAGTAAGTATGAAATGAGTATGATGGGAGAACTAACTTACTTTCTTGGTTTACAAGTTAAGCAAGTTAGTGATGGAATATTCATTAGTCAAACTAAATATATTTTTGATCTTTTAAAGAAGTTTGATCTAATGGATTGCACATCTGCAAAAACTCCCATGGCCACTGCAACTAAACTTGAATTAAACACTACTGAAAAGTCTGTGGATATTTCAAGTTATAGAGGCATGGTTGGCTCACTTCTGTACTTAACAGCTAGTAGGCCAGATATAATGTTTGCTATATGTTTATGTGCTAGATTTCAGGCTGATCCTAGAGAATCTCACTTGATAGCTATTAAGAGAATTTTCAGATATCTCAAGGGAACACCAAACCTTGGCATTTGGTATCCCCGAGATTCTGGTTTTGATCTAACTGGTTATTCAGATGCAGATTATGCAGGTTGTAGAATTGATAGAAAAAGTACAATAGGAACCTGTCAATTTCTAGGAAACAAGCTTGTGTCCTGGTTCAGTAAAAAGTAAAATTCAGTTTCTACTTCTACAGCTGAAGCTGAATATATATTTCTGCTGGCAGTTGCTGTGCATAGATTTTATGGATGAAAAATCAATTGCTAGACTATGGTTTGCAAGTTGAGAGAATTCCTATTTTCTGTGATAACACAAGTGCAATTGCCATCACTGAAAATCCAGTGCAACATTCAAGTACAAAGCACATAGATATCAAGTACCATTTCATAAGGGAACATGTAATGAATGGTACTGTGGAACTATATTTTGTTCCAAGTGAGAAGCTGATGGAATTTACGGATGAGCGAAAGCGTGAAATAACATTTATTCCGTAAAAACCATATACCACACATATAGAAAAACGTATAAAAGGGAAAAAGTGAGGAATCAAAATCATACCTCATGAATCGAAGCTTTATAAAATTGGAGTGCTAGCAGTTGCTCCTCAGTGTGTGAAGCACTCTACCGGTATCCACCAAGAACGATCTTCTTCGATAAACCTTTTTATAAAACTGAGTTTTTATAAAAATGGAGTTTTTTTGGGAGAGAGAGGGAGAAGAAGAAGATGGAGGCTAGGGTTTTCACAAAACCAAAGTTGTGTGTTATGTTTTATGAGCCATCCATCTCATTCTATTTATAGGGCTCTCCTAGGGTTTTATAATATATCTTTATATATATTAATCCCCACATTTTATCTTCATGAAATGCTTTAATAATAATTAAAACTATTTTAATCATTATTTCTTTTCTTAACTATTTAGAAAATAATTCTCTCTCTCATTATTTCATCAAAGAAAATATTCTTTTATGGTGTGACCCTGTAGGTTCAATATTATGCCGGTAGTAGAAATAAATAATAATAAACTTTTATTAATTATTTATATGAATATTAAAATTCACTAAATATAATTAACTGATTAATTATATTTATTCTACATCGTGAGTGATGCTTCTCAACATATCGCGACTATCCGGATAATATGAATTCACTGCTTAGAATACCAAGAACCTGTCAGTGAATAGTTACCGTACAATGAATTCCTTCTACCGTTATAATATCCCGATTAAATACAAGGCATGGATCTTGTGTCAAGCCTATCAAATTTAATCATATGATTTCTTATTCATAATGCAAAGTTCATATTAATGCAAATTAGAAACTCCTTTCTAATTTCATACACTCTGGCCAGAGATTCTAGAACTCGCATACTAAGAATAACATAGGATATTCTCTTCCTATACTGGAAGGGGTAGAACCTCTATTGACGTTAACTATCTCTATAAACAAATCCCTATGCCCAGAATAGACCTAATGGATGTCCTTGAGACTAAGGACTAAACCAAAGCACAGTTCATTATATATAAGATACCTTTAACGATCTCAAGTCTAAGGACACTTGTACAACTATCACTCAGTGAATAACTATTGACACGTGAGTAATCTCCATTAGTTGTTCAACTTATCGAGTCATGTTCAGTGAACTTATTCCCTAATAAGCACCTACATACCAGCTATAGTGTCACCACACAAATGCCTATGAGAACAGACATCCTCCTGAAGGGAGCAAGCATAGTATATACCAATCTTTGCGGATCCACTAACATCCGATTAGTTATCCTATGATCAGGAACTGTTTAAGTCCAGAGTTATCATCTTCTAGATCTCACTATTATAATCTCATTATAATTCTAGAAGCTTTACTCTAAACTATGGAACATCTTATTTAATACACTTTAAATAGATAAAGCCCAAAAAAATATAACAAGTCTTTTATTAATTCAAAATGAAATCAAATAGGAATACAAGAAAGTTCTTCCTAACTCATCATACATGATTGGATTTAGGACAAACACTTTCAGAAGCAACTTGCAGATATCTTTACCAAGCCACTGGATGAATCCACCTTTTCAAGGTTGGTAAGTGAGTTAGGTATACTTAATTACTCTTAAATTTATCTGAGTTATTTTACAAGTTGTTATGCAGCCAGAAATTTAATTGATTTTTCAGTCTTGGATGAAATTTTGGCTAAGTCAAAGTGTACATCTCGACGGATGACCTTTATCCATCAAGTTTAGTCATCCGTCGATATACTATTTGCTAATGAAAATCAATTACTTTTTTGGAATCTTTTAAGACACGACGGATAACAGTTTATCCTCATCCATCGAATTATCTTAATCTGAGCCGTTAATTCCCTGTACATTATCCATCGAGTATACTTACAGTTTGTAAGCATTACACGACAGATAATGAGTGGAATTTTTACAGTTTATTTTTAAACGGCTATTTTAGGCAATTTTCTATTGGTTAATTTACTTTACTTTATTATTTTTATCAGTTATTTTTGAGATAATATAAAAACTTATTTCATTGCAATTGTTTTCTTTTATCATTCTCAAATTCAACTGCTCTAATTTCATTCTCTCTCAAGCAATTACTCTCATTCTCTTCAAGCTTTCATTCTCTAACAATGGCACCTATAGTAAAGATTATGTCTCAAACTGGGTTCATTTATGAGAAGAACAATTTCACTGCATTGGTCAATAAGGGTATTCAGCAATCAGAGGACTACCACAAGATGATGGACTTTGTGAAGAATTGCAAGCTCAATTACGCCATGCTGGAATCACCCACAATCTTCTGTGAAGTTGTTGAAGAGATGTGGACCACTGCTATCTACAACTCTACTGACAAGACCATCACTCTAACCATCAAAGGTAAAGAATTCTGTATCAATAGTGATGTGATCAAAGCATGTTTCAAAATTCCTGATAACAATGTGACTTCACCACACAATGACACTGATATTATCAATATGCTTAATTCCATGCATTATGCACTTCCTACTTCTAAACTGAGTGATATTAGGAGAATGGGTCTTAGGAAGGAGTTGAGTTTCATGTGTGATGTAGTTACTAAGGTTTTCTCTGGAAAAATCAGTAATTTTGATTCAGTGAATATTTCCATACTTAACATGCTATACATGCTAGTTACAAATAAATTTTACAATTTCAGTGACCTTGTCCTATTTGAGTTAGGTTTTAAATTGGGTGAGTTAGCTAAAAGAGGTAAAAATGTGTATTATGCTAGATTTTTCATGTTATTGGCTAACCACCTCTGTGAAGAGATTGTGCTTGAGAACCCTAACAACAAACTGGATTGTTGGGTTCAAGAGAGAAGACTCATTGCAGATTTGAACAGGGCCAATCATCACAAGGATGTGTCAATGTTCTACTTTCCTGTAATGCAGGCACCTCAAGTAAATGAGTGAAAATCTGCAATCCATTTCTTTAGGATTAGCAAAAGGGAGTGAGAGGAGTCCCACCTTAGTAGGTGAAGGTGAGGGTGTGAGGGTGGGGAGCCAGGGTGAGACCCTGGTGCAACATAAGAGAGAACATGAGAGAAAAGCAGGTACATAGGGTATAAGGGTGGATCCAGCCATTGCTCATGAGTTAATGATTGTGGATGATGCTGAAAAGGAAAGACAATTTCAGCAAAATTACAAAGTTGTAATTGATAACATTTCCTTGGATGCTAATACTTTTACTCATCCTGTGTCAGCCTATCAATTGTTGGCTGCTCAGGGCAATGAGGAGGCAGAAAAGACTTTGAATCTGGTGCATACTTCAAAATCTCTACAAAGGGATAAAGCTGCTGTCAATTTAATGCCTCCTACAGCTGGTGAGCCATCTGAGGAATTTGGAGTAAATTCTAATGATGATGACTCTATTTCATTTGATGGAAGCATGAACTTAGGGGAAATGAAGGCCCAAGTTCTATTCCAGATTTACCTGAATGGGCCTTGACAAAGGAGTCCACACCAGGACAATTTAATGTATCCTTGGTTAAACAAATCATGTCTATCCAAAATGCCATTCAGAAGAGCTCAAATGCTGGTACCAAGGCTATTCTTCAAGCTCACCTAGATTCTCTACATCTCATGAAGTTACAGCAATTAAGACAGAATCTGAGTGTAGATGAATTAAAAAAGGATATAGCTGACTTGAAGACCTACAATTCTGAGAAACTGGATTCAGTCATGCCATATGGTACCATGCAGGATCTATTACCGAGACTGAGAAAAGAATCGGATGCTAAAAAGAGGCTGACCAAATTGGAAAATAGAGTTAAAAGGTATTGAAAACTCTGTGGTCACCATTCTTCAAAATCAACAGTCTCAGACCAGTCTTCTCATGCAACTGGCTAAAGCACAAGGCCTGACTCCTCAACTTGATGATAACAAAAAGGGGGAGAAAGGACCAAATGAGGGGGAGAAACTTCAAATACAAATCAGCAAAGTAATTGTGTTCTCAATTACTGTCTCAAAGCCACCAGTTGCAGATGGTATAGATCTGATTCAGGAAGCAGCAGCAAACTTGAAAGTTGCTGAGAAAGAAATGTTGAATTTGATCAACTGGGAGAAGATTGATGAGGAGATACAGAAGAAGTTCCAACTTGTCAAGGAGCCAGTTAAGTCAGCCATCCATCACTCACAAGTCAAGCAAATCAGTGTGAATGAGATGAGCATGAACTATCTGGAAAGAGGACAATCTTCCTGCATCAAGTCTCCAAAGGCTGAAATGATTCTTAAACCAAGGGCAAACTATTCAAAATCATCCTTGAAGAACCCCTTGGATACTATGTATGAGACACCCAAGCCTGATGAGAAGAAGCTTCTGTCAAGATCAATTGCTTTCTACAAAGATCCAACTGATTCAGCTTCAAAAAGGAGAATTGCTAAGATATTCAGAAATGGAAAGGAAATTTGTGTGGTAGCTGGACATCCTCAATTTGCTCAAGCAAAGAGAGAAGAAAAATCCAGATTGAAGCAAGAAAAGAAGCAAGCTATTCTAGATGCAAAGAAGGCTAAACAAAAGAAAGAGCAGATTGTTATCTTGGCCAAGCTACAGGCTGTGAATTCATCACAACAAATTCCCTCTCAAATCATCTGAAGCTACTGAATCAAGGAAACATGTTGAAGAACAGAAGAAATCTCCAAGAAAGAAAGAATTGGCTAAAAGAACAAAAAGAAAACTGGATATTGTTGACAAGGAATTGGGAGATCAATTTCCTAAGGAACCCACACCAGCCACAATTCAAGCATCAAAGCCCTATGTGATATTTGAAAATATAAGGGTGGTGGATCCCTACAGGAATATTCATGGTGAACCTATTGTGCCCAATAATGAGCCAATATAATGGGATAACATACCAATTCCTGACTTCAGTCTACCAATCCTTAGCAAGCCAAAAAGGACAAAGTCAAGAGCGGTCAAGAAGGTGAAGTTGTCACCTCTCAAATCCAAATCTGTAGTCAAAGCTCAGCCCAAAGTCAATAAGGGAGACTACTTGTACTTGTGTGACATCAAAGAATTTTCTGATCTAAACCTCTATCTGGATGAACTAGATGAAGTGAGGGGAATTGATGCATACAGAAACCTACCTGAAAGGTTAGTGTTCAAGTACAAAGGAGGAAAGGAGATTCAGTGGCCACTTCACAGGATTCTTCAAGAGAGCCAAGCTATATTGATTAAAGTTTATTCATCCTTCAAGAAGAACTTTGGGTTCAATGTCACTGCAAGAAGACTAGTATGAAAGAAGATTGAAGAACTAAGGAGTGTTAGAGCTAAAGATGCACTCCCAAAAACTCTAATCATCCCTTACACAGGGAGAAGAGTGCATCTAAGGCCCTACTGGCTGATGGAGTTCATGGATGACAAAGGTGTGAGAAGATTCTTCAGATTAGAAGATCAACTGAGCATCTCCAGCAATGAGACTCTCTTGGAAATGCAAGAAAAGCTAAATCTCTCATAATCTGATGAAATGGAATTCCACAGGCAGCTCCAAAATCAGATTGATGAAAACAACAGAAAGCTTGGAAGAAGATCCAGACCTTCAAGGAACTAGATAAATCTGCTCAGGCTAGAGGAGCATCTTGAAAATGACTGTGAGCCAAACTTTGTACATTTTGATTAATTTGAAGCACTTTCAGTATTATCTACTTTTCTTTAAAGCTGTATGTTTAGGATGTTTTGTTATCATCAAGAATCTCTTAATTTATGGCTACAATTACAGTAGACATAAATTGGGGGAGATTGTTGTGCATAAGTTGTGTACTTGATGATTTCACAAACAAAATACCTAAGTAGATTTTACTTAGTGAAACAATGTAGCACTCGACGTATAAGAATTTTAGTCCCGATGGATAAATCTATAGTCCCGACGGAAAATGATTTATTATCCATCGAGTGAGTAGCTTATGTAATAATGAGTCTGTAGCACATTTCTGCATACACCTTTGTATAGAGTCTGTAGTAGCATATAAGTCATGTGGACTTTGACTAGATATGCAGAATAGGTTGATTAATTGTACATAGATGATGTCTTGTAATTTTGCATAAGTGAAATGAAGTCAAGTGCCTGATTGATACCCAGCGGATAAACTACAAAGCACCCGACGGATGATCAACAACCCGACGGATGATCAACAATCCGACGTATGATCATGAACCCAACGGATAAAGAATTCAAACATCAGTTGACAGTGACAACTGGTCACATGCGTTGGGATGTATGCAAATGGAATGAGGAAGCCTATTAACTGGGTAATAAAGAACAAAGTAGCAAAGTATAAAAACTGATAGTTTTTATAATGATTCTATCTTTTGACTTTGTAATCTTGGTAATATATAAACCAAGAAGTAGCAAATAGAAACTAAGATCTGAGATACAAAAAGTGAGAAACATTTGTAAGCAGAATTATTAGCATTTCTCTGTATTCTCAGTAGTTAAAATTTGTAAGCAGCTGTGAGCATTCTTGCACACAGAGTTCTCTAAATTAATATATATCTCTGGTGGAATTGTTTAAATCCACCAGAAAGTTTTTAAAAGACTCTTGTTTTTTAATTACTTATGTTTTGATTCACTTAAGTTTTTATTCAGCATTGTGCTAATCAAAACACTTATATTTGTATTCGAGTTTGAACATTTTTATTTTAAGAAAAAGGTTCAAGAATTCCATTCAACCCCCCTTCTGTAATTCTTGCTATATTGTTAAGGGACTAACAATTCTGTCAAAAGCAGATTTCGATCTGTAAGAAAGGGGTATTAAGTGACGCCTCTTGACAATGCTCCCCCCGATCTGGGAATCATCTTATTATCCATTATTGATTTGAAATATTTAATTTAAAAGGAAAAATCTCTTTATAATATGATTATGATTGTAACACAATATAATCCCTCTAAAATTAAATAATATCAAGTAGTAATTGGCCAATGACACAATGAGCTTGTGTCGGTCATAGCTTTCCAACATGACAGAAAATAGTTCTTATTTTTAAATCTTTGTCATTTCGTGCTACAGTCGAGGGCTTTGATTTCGAAATAAGAATTACTTGTCGATTACATAGAGATATGTACATTGAATTAGAATCTAAAGGTCGTTACGTGCTGCAGCCGTGGGTCGTTGGAGACTGATTTAATTATACGAAATGTTGGGTTAGACTTGACTTAGAATTTTGAGTCTGTCGTGCTACAACCGTGACTCAATTATTCAAGAGGCTAAAGTTTTATTAACGAATAGCATAAGATGTAATTGACAAGAGTTGTCTGCCTATTGAACCTCACATGACGTTTCGTGCTACAGCCGAGGTTGTGAGATGGAATTTAGGATCCCTATTTCCACTAGCATTATGAATGCTTAATTTTTCACTTAAGGGGGTTGTATAAATTAGATAAACTAGTGGGAGCCACTTATGAATAAAGACCCGATTCATATAGTGTTTTGAAATGAAATTGAATATTTGCTAAGTGTTGTTATGTGTTCATCATTTACAGATCTACTATATACGTTATATTTTCTGCACTATCACTCCGGAGCATACTAGATGCTCACAAGTTGACTGGTCCTAATTTTGATGACTGGCTTCGAAACTTGAGAATTGTTCTCAGGGTTGAGAAGCTGGAATATGTGCTTGACAAACCTAAGCCTGCTGAACTTGCTGACGATGCACATAATAATGAACATGTTGTGTATCGTAAATGGATAGATGATGCAAATGTTGCTCAATGTATAATGCTTGCTTCCATGAACATTGAGCTACAGAAGCAGCATGAGCATATGGATGCTCACACTATCCATACACATATGTTATATGATGTGGTAGGGAGGACAGCTCGATATGAGATATCGAAGGAGTTGTTCGGTTGTAGGATGTCTGAGGGATCATTTGTGAATGACCATGTACTTAGGATGATCAATTTGATTGAACGTCTTCGACAACTTGGTTTTAACATGGATGGGAAACTGACTCAAGACTTGGTCTTGCAATCACTTCCGGGTTCATTTTCGCAGTTTGTTGTGAACTTACACATGAATAAGTTGGATGTCAGCCTGGCTGAACTCCGCAACATGTTGAAGACTGCGGAATCGAATTTTCCCTCTAAGAAGAGCTCTGTTCTTCTAATTGGTGAAGGTTCTAATCCTAAGAAAAGGAAGAAGAACCCTTCCAAGAAGAAGAAAGTATGTGAGAAAAAGCCGGTTCCACCAAAGCTGAAGACCCCAAGAGCAAAGCTGTTTACTTCCACTGTAATAAGGTGGGGCACTGGAAAAGGAACTACAAGGTTTACCTTGCAGAATTGAAGAAGAAGAAGGGTAGTGAGACTACCACTTCTGTTTCAGGTATGTTCATGATTGAAGTGAATATGTCATTAAATCAAATTTCTACTTGGGTATTAGATACCGCCTGTGGTTCTCACATTTGCAATTCGTTGCAGGGATTAAGAAGAAGTAGGGCTCTTGAGGAAGAAGAGGTGATTCTACAGATGGGAAATGGAGCAAGAGTTACTGCTGAAGCTGTAGGATCATTTCATTTACATATTCCTATGGGCAAGACTATTGTTTTAAATAATTGTTATTTTGTTCCCTCGATTGTGAGGAATTTCTATTCCCATGTTAGACTTGGCTAGATTTTCGTTTGTTATTCAGAATAATAAATGTTCAATTCTTAGAGATAACGTTCTTTATGGAAGTGGTATTTTAAATAACGGTCTGTATGTATGTGACGTAGAGCATAATTTACTACAATTGAACATACTAATAAAAGAAAAAGGGATGATGAAAATCTCACTTTTTTGTGGCACTGCAGACTTGGTCATATTAGTGAAAATAGACTGCGAACATTACATAAGGAATGGTTACTTGACCCCTTTGATTTTGAATCATATCCTACATGCGAGTCTTGTCTATTGGGAAAAATGACCAAATCTCCATTTAGTGGACATGGAGAAAGGGCTGCAGATTTGCTAGGATTGGTACACACAAATGTATGTGGACCAATGTCTATGCAAGCAATGAGTGGATTTTCATACTTCATTACTTTCATAGATGATCAATCTAGATTCAGATATGTGTATTTGATGAAACACAAGTCTGAAGCCTTTGAAAAGTTCAAAGAATATAAGCATGAAGTGGAGAAACAAACCAAACATAGTATTATAACTCTTCGATCAGATCGAGGTGGTGAATACTTGAATGGAGAGTTTCTAGATTATCTCAAAGAAAATGGTATAGTCTCCCAGTGGACTCCTCTATATACTCCACAGTTGAATGGTGTATCTGAAAGGGGAAATCGAACTTTGTTAGACATGGTTCGGTCCATAATGAGCTATGTGGATCTTCCAGTATTCCTGTGAGGTTATGGATTAGAAACCTCAACATATTTACTGAATAAGGTGCCTTCCAAATCTGTTCCTCAAACTCCATATGAGATATGGAAAGAAAGGAAACCAAGTCTTAAACACGTTAAGATTTGGGGATGTTCAGCTTATGTCAAGAAAGTTGACCCTGATAAGCTGGAATCTCGATCCGTAAAATATAGTTTTGTGGGATATCCTAAAGAGACTTTAGGGTATTACTTTTACACCGATCATAGGGTGTTTGTCTCCAGACATGCTACCTTCTTGGAAAAGCAGTTTATCCTTGAAGGAAATAGTGGGAGAAAAATTGAACTTGATGAAGTTCAAGAAGCACAAACTACTACGGTTCAAGTGGAAACACTTGTTCAGACTGAACAACCTTCTGTGGAACAGCCCATTCGTAGGTCAGGGAGAGTGTCTCGCCAACCTGAGAGGTATTATGGCCTTGTCATTGAGAATGACAATGAGTTGTCAATTATTGATGATGACGACCCTAAGATCTATAATGAGGCTATGAGTAGTGTTAACTCAGAGAAATGGCAAAGTGCCATGAAATCCAAAATGGAATCTATGTATACCAACCAAGTATGGAATTTGGTTGAAGCACCTGAGGGTATGAAGCCTATTGAGTGCAAATGGGTATGCAAAAGAAAGATTGGAGCAGATGGACAGGTGGAGACCTATAAGGCCAGGCTCGTGGCAAAAGGATTCAGACAAAGGCAATGGATTGACTTTGATGAAACTTTTTCGCCTGTAGCCCTGTTAAAATCAATTCGGATTTTTCTTGCGATTGCTGCTTACTACGACTATGAGATCTGGCAAATGGACATGAAAACGGCCTTCCTCAATGGGAAACTTAAAGAGGAAGTGTATATGACACAGCCAGAGGGTTTTCTTTCCAAGGGAAATGAACACCTAGTGTGTAAGCTGCTACGAACCATATATGGTTTAAAGCAAGCTTCTCGTAGATGGACCATCCGTTATGATGAGACAATCAAAGAGTTTGGTTTCATCAAAAACATAGATGAACCATGTGTCTACAAGAAGGTTAGTGGGAGCGCGGTAACATTTCTTGTATTGTATGTGGATGACATACTTATAGAAAATGATATACCGATGCTGCAATCAGTCAAAGTGTGGTTATCGAAGAACTTCACTATGAAGGACTTGGGAGAAGCATCCTACATTCTCGGTATGAAGATCTATAGAAATAGATCTAGAAGAATGATAAGTCTTACCCAGGGTACATACATCCAGAAAGTGCTTAAAAGGTTTAGCATGGAAAACTCCAAAAGAGGTCTCATACCGATGAGCCATGGAGTATCCCTTTCCGAAAAGATGTCTCCTAAGATACCTGAGGAAAGAGAGCGTATGAGTAAGATTCCTTATGCTTCAGCAATAGGATCTATCATGTACGCGATGTTATGTACTAGGCCTGATGTTGCTTATTCAATTAGCGTGACGAGCAGATATCAGTCCAATCCAGGTGAAGACCACTGGAAAGCAGTGAAGAACATCCTTAAGTACTTGCGAAGGACTAAGGATATTTTTCTTGTTTTTGGTGGTGGATCTGAGTTGAAAATAGAGGGTTATACTGACTCTAGTTTTCAATCAGAAAGTGATGATAGCAAATCCATGTCAGGGTACGTGTTTACTCTGAATGGTGGTGCGATTAGTTGGAAGAGTTCCAAACAGTCTACAACGGCTGACTCCACAGCGGATGCAGAATATATAGCTGCAAGTGAGGCTGCAAAAAAAGCCGTTTGGATGAGGAAATTTGTTTCTGAGTTGGGAGTTGTTCCTAGCATTGAGGAGCCTATTATGTTGTATTGTGATAACAACGCAGCAATAGCACAAGCCAAGGAACCTAGGTCTCATAAAAATTCCAAACATATTTTGCGACGCTTTCATTTGATTAGGGAAATCATTGAAAGAGGAGATGTCAAGATTGAGAGAGTTGACGCACATAACAACGTAGCAGACCCACTCACAAAATCATTGTCTCAGATTTACTTTTATCGTCATAAAGAGAAGATGGCTATTAGATACCAGGGTGATTGGCTTTAGTTCAAGTGGGAGATTGAAAGAGTTTGTCCTAAATCCAATCATGTATGATGAGTTAGGAAGAACTTTCATGTATTTCTATTTGATTTCATTGAAATCAATAAAAGACTTGTTTTGGTTTTATTATGGGCTTTATCTATTTAAAGTGTTTTAAATAAGATGATCCATAGTTTAGAGTAAAGCTTCTAGAATTATAATGAGATTATAATAGTGAGATCTAGAATATGATAACTGTTAGGAATATGTGTATTAGTTTGATGATAAGTTAAGCAAAACACTTAAGTAGAAATCTAGTATTTGTAGCCTCAACGGATAAGACCATCTTGGCTATCCGTTGAAGGAGTAGCCTTACTTAGCAATAAGTTTGGTATTGTAGCACATTTCACTCTCTGGTTTCAAGCTGTAATACTTAGATGTTGTTAGGAAATAATCAGTCATGTTGACTACTAATGGATGTACAAATAGGAGGGCTAATTGTAAATATTTGATGCCTTGTAATTTTGTATAAGTGAAGAAGTGTCAACGGATATTGAAGACCTTCAACGGATAAGAAACAAAGCTTCAACGGATGTCTCTAATGCTTCAACGGATAAATATCCATCAACGGATAAGTGCTTCAACGGATAAAGCTTCAACTGCTAGAGCATCAACGGATAAAGCCATCAACAGATGAAAGCTTCAACGGATGCTCAGTCTCATAGCAGTTGATAGTGACAGTTAACAAAGCTGACAGAGGCACATGGATTGACAGAGATGTGGTAGCCTATTTCAGGAACAGCAGAAAAAGCAGCCGTTTTTAGTCTGGTTCAAAATGGAAAGTCAACAGATAATTCCATATTACACTGGATAAAAATGGAATAGAAACAAGTGGAGAACTATTGTCTTATTGTACTTTATCTTTGTCTTCACTTGAAAACTTGGTGATATATAAACCAAGTAGTAGCTAGTAATTAGACGTGAATTTTCCCTGAGCTGTTTAGAAATATCAAGAGAGAAAATCATCTAGTTTGTACTAGGAAGCAGCTGTGATTTAATTTTGAATCACAGATTTTCTGAAATAACACATCTCTGGTGGAACAACAAATCCACCAGAAAAGTTTTTAAGTTCTTTGTGTTCATTACATTTGTGTTTGAATATATATCTGTCTGCATTAGCTCCAAGCAATTCACACACATTTGATCACTCAAACACTTAGCCTTACAAACTGCTCAAAACTTGAAAAAGTTTTGAGATTTACATTCAACCCCCCTTCTGTAAATCTCATTGTTAGTCCACTGGGAATAACAATTGGTATCAGAGCAAGCTCTTAACATATAAAGAGTTTAAAGATCTATTCTGCTAACATCATGAGTGCACAGAAGAACTCTCCTGTTACCATCATGAATAGGAAGGATATTGGTGTAAAGATTCCAGTCCTGGAAAAGGAAAATTATCATCACTGGAAAGTGAAGATGCATTTACATCTTCTTTCTCAAGATGAAAGCTACATCAACTGTATAGAAAATGGTCCTCACATCCCTCACAAGGTAGCCACAGCTGCTACTGCAACAGTTGCTGTTGGACAGTCTATTCCGAAGCCAAGAGCAGAATGGACTATTGAAGATATGGAAGAAATCCGCAAGGATAAGAGAGCCATGAACATTTTGTTTAATGGCTTAGATCAAGATATGTTTGACAATGTCATCAATTGCCAAACTGCAAAGGAAGTTTGGGACACTGTACAAATCATCTGTGAAGGTACTGATCAGGTCAGAGAGAACAAAATGCAGCTTCTTATTCAACAGTATGAATATTTTCACTTTGAAGAAGGTGAATCATTAAATGATACCTTCAACAGGTTTCAGAAACTGTTGAATGGATTGAAGCTGTATGGTAGAGTGTACCAAGTCAAGGATTCCAACTTAAAATTTCTTAGGTCTCTGCCAAAGGAATGGAAGCCCATGACTGTCTCTTTGAGAAACTCTCAAGATTATAAGAACTTCACACTTGAAAGATTATATGGAATTTTGAAGACTTATGAACTTGAAATAGAGCAGGATAAGCTGTTGGAAAAGGGAAAGAGAAAAGGAGGAACAGTTGCTCTTGTAGCTGACTGTGAGAAGATGGAAGCCAGGAATGAGGAGAAGACAATGCCAAGTCTCAAAATTGGCACAAGCAAATCAGAATCAAGCAAGGGTAAAGAGCAAGTTGCTGAGGATGAAGACAATTCCAGTCAGGATGAATCTGATGATATTGAAGAACATTTGGCCTTTCTGTCCAGGAGGTTTGCAAAGATGAAGTTCAGGAAACACACAAAATTCACTAAGCCAAACAAGAACATGGTGGACAAATCAAAGTTCAAATGTTACAACTGTGGCATTAGTGGACACTTTGCAAGTGAGTGTAGGAAGCCAAATTCTGAGAAAAAGAAATTTGAGCAAGTTGATTACAAAAAGAAGTATTTTGATTTGCTCAAACAAAAGGAAAGAGCATTCCTCACTCAAGATGATTGGGCAGCAGATGGGGTAAATGAAGATGATGATGTGGAATATGTCAACCTAGCCCTGATGGCTAATTCTGATGAAAATGAAACTAGTTCATCAAGCAACCAGGTAATTACTACTGATCTCTCTCAGCTTTCTAAACATGAATGCAATGAAGCCATAAATGATATGACCAATGAATTATATCATTTGCGTGTTTCCCTTAAATCTCTAGCAAAAAAAAAGACTAGGATCAAGGAGAATAACTTGTTTTTAAGTGATAGGAATGCTGTGTTAGAGGATCAGGTAATTGAGCTTGAAAAGATAAAACTTAAATGCCTGACTGTTGAGAGTGAACTAGCAGAAGCTGTTAAGAAAGTGGAAATTCTTTCTAAACAGTTAGAAAGTGAGCAAGAGGTAATCAAGGCCTGGAAAACATCTAGGGATGTCAGTGTTCAGATTGCAAAGGTCCAGGGAATTGAATCATTCTGTGAGGATGCTTGGAAGAAAAACAAAAAGAAGTTAGAATTAATTGATGGATTGTCAACGGATGTGGAATCAACGGATGATGAAAGTTATCCGTTGAAGGAAGAAAAGGAGCATCCGTTGAAGGTCATCAATTAAAACAGGCAAGTTCTTTTAAAAATAAAAAGAATGATTCAACTCTCAAGAACTTTGTCAAAGAAGGAGCTAGCACATCCAGAGATGTTAGTAAGGTGAATATAGGACATATGACTTTAGATCAGCTAAAAGATCGACTTAAGTTGGTTGAGGATAAGAAGGAAACTAAAAGAAAATCTAAAAGAAATGGGAAGGTAGGGATTAATAAACACAACAATTACACACCTGATAGGTATGCTCCTAGAAAAAGCTGTGTGCATTGTAAAAGTGTTAATCACCTATCTGATAATTGCAAATCTGTTAAAAATGCTCCCATGCCTTCAAATTCCTCCATGTCTAACATGTCTATGTCACCTCTGCATGCTATGCCTGTTATGTCTCACCAGAATCCCCATGCACATTTTGCAAACATGCCATACATTAACAATCCTTACTTTACTGCATTTAATATGCCTCAAATGCCATACAATATGCCTATGTGGAATAACATGTTTGCACAACCTATGCCTTATCAAATTCAATCAAATGTGTTAAATGATTCTGTGACTAATCCTACACTTCAACCAACCACATCTGAGACCAAGGTTGACCTAAAGTTACCTAAGTCAAAAGATGCAGGAGGAATGAAGTCTAGGAAAAAGACTAACAAGGGTGGACCCAAGGAAACTTGGGTACCAAAATCAACTTGATTGATTTTGTTGTGTGCAGGGACAAAGAAGGAATCTATGGTACTTGGACAGTGGTTGTTCAAGACACATGACAGGAGATTTCACCCTGCTCACAGAGTTTAAGGAGAGAGCTGGCCCTAGCATAACCTTTGGAGATGACATCAAAGGATTCACTATGGGATATGGCTTGATTTCAAGAGAAAATGTCATCATTGATGAAGTTGCATTGGTTGATGGTCTCAAACACAATTTATTGAGCATCAATCAACTATGTGACAGAGGGAATTCTGTTTCCTTCAATTCTGAAGCCTGTATTGTCACAAGTAAAAAGGACAATAAAGTGGTTCTAACTGGAGTTATAAAAGGGAATGTGTACTTAGCTGATTTCAACTCTACAGATGCAGAATCCATTACTTGTCTTCTCAGCAAAGCAAGTCCAGTTGAAAGTTGGCTATGGCACAAGAAGCTGTCCCATTTGAATTTCAAGACAATGAATGATCTAGTCAAAAAGGACTTAGTTAGAGGAATGCTTCTAGTGGAATTCACAAGGGATGGACTGTGTGATGCTTGTTAGAAAGGAAAGCAAAAGAAAGTATCATTCAGTAAGAAGCTTGAATCTGCAATTGATGAACCACTGCAACTTCTACACATGGATCTTTTTGGACCAGTCAATGTATTGTCAATTTCAAGGAAAAGATACTGCCTAGTGATTGTAGATGATTTCTCAAAGTTTTCATGGGTTTATTTTCTTGGATCAAAGGATGAAGCTAGTGAAATCATCATCAATCATATCAAGCAAGTCAACAATCATCCTGATTTCAAAGTAAGGAATATTAGGAGTGACAATGGAACTGAGTTCAAGAATTCTGTCATGAGAGCATTCTGTGAAGAGAATGGGATACTGCATGAGTTTTCAGCAGCAAGGACTCCACAACAGAATGGAGTAGTGGAAAGGAAGAATAGATCACTTATTGAAGCTGCAAGGACAATGCTTGAAGAATCTAAACTACCAACATATTTCTGGGCTGAACCTGTAAATACTGCATGCTACACTCAGAATATTTCTTTGATTAATCAAGCAAGATGCATGACTCCCTATCAATTGTTCAAGAACAAGAAGCCAACTCTAAACTTTCTTCATGTCTTTGGATGCAAATGCTATATCCTGAGAAATCAAACTGATCAAAATGGGAAGTTTGATGCTAAAGCAAATGAAGGAATTTTTGTTGGATATGCTGTTGGTAAAGCATATAGAGTCTACAATCTAAGAACCAATATTGTTGTGGAATATATACATGTTGTGTTTGATGATAAAAAGATTGAAGGATTAAAAGATGGAGATTACCATGAGAGCCTCAAATTCGACAATGTGGATATGGTTAGTGATGACAGTGATGATGAGAGTGATCAAGAAACAGTGTCTAAAGATAATGCAGACAAATCTACCACCAATGAAGCACAAAACTCAACATCCGTCGAGTTGCATCATGCTTCATCCGTCGGAAGGCAATCTGTGTTATCCGTCGGAAGACAACCTGAAAGGCATATGTCATAGCCTACTCGTTTATTCGAGTATTTAACTCAACTCAAATAAGAATGTAATAAGTAAATAGTGGATCAAGCATCAGAGAGATCTCACAAAGTAACATCTGTCAAAGAATAAAGAAACATTGTTCATCTGCAGACTTGAAGATTCACTGGAAGAAGTTCAAGAATTTGATCATGCCTCAGTGATATAAATCAAGATCGTGGATTTAATCAAGTGACAGAGATCTCGTCAAGGTATCATTTATTACAAGGATTCAATCAGAACAACAAAGTCAAGACATGAAGAAACGTCACGAAAGTTAGTCACTCATGAACCAGACAGTACATCGAGTGTCAGCATTGAAGTGACGGAATTGATTCATAAGTCTCAGTGACTTTCAGAAGATTGTCAGAAGAATGGTTGCTGCTCAGGGTTAGTATTAATTCTCCATTAATTAATTAAGTCATATAATTTAATTAAGAAAATAAATTATATCTGCAAGGATTAATTTATTAATTAATTGAATTAAATTGATTAATTAATTTAGAATTAATATTAAGGAATTACAGAATTTTAATTGGTTTAAAATCTATTTAAATTGGAACAAGGCAAACTAATTGTATTAGTATGACAATCGGTATGACAATCAATAGTCATACCGAAAGTCATGCTAATTCATTTGATTGTCTTGTTAGAATTTTTATTAGTTTAAAAATCTGTTATTAATCTTTGCAAGACAATCTGAATTGTACTTATGTAACAATCGGTATGACAATCAATTGTCATACCGAAAGTCATGCTGGTTCAAAGGATTGTCATTGCAGTTCATTTGCATTCGGCTGTTTACTTCAAAAGAGAAAAAGAAGCAGAAGATCATATTCTTCAAAAAAAGAGCAGCAACATACAGAACAAGAAAAAAGCAGAGAACAAAAGAAAAATATTTCATCATCCATCTGCTTATTCAAGATCAAATATTCTAGTTTGTTAATGTTAAATCCAAACCACTAGAATTACTTATCTTGTTTCTGTATATCAATCTAGCGGATTAAAATCCCTAGAACTTAATCTCAAATCGCTTTTAGCATTTGATCTTTTAATTACAAAAATAGAAAAAGTTCATGTCGAATTTATTCTAAATTTGTAATAATTGATTTGAGATTAATCCCTTGTAATCGATACCGTAGTTGTAACACCTTTCAAGTTTAATAAAAGTTTTATTTAACTTGAATTTTGTTTCACAATTTTATTCCGCATTTTATTAGACGAAACGGTATTGTTTGCATTCAACCCCCCCTTCTACAAACAAATTGGGACCTAACAATTGGTATCAGAGCCTTCTGATTAACGTACAAATCAAGATCCTAGACTTTTGTGTTTCTTTCACTTCTTGAATTTTTATTCACTCAAAAATTCATTATGACTACACAAAAAGTTGGAACCGTTAAAATTCCACTTTTCGATAAAGAAAATTATGTGATGTGGAAGAAGAAGATGCTACTGTTTTTACAGGTTGCTAATCCCAAATATTTGCAAGTGTTGAAGAAGGGTCCAAAAATTCCTATGGTTATTGAACCAGAGGTAATAGAGAATGATGTGGTGATCACCCAAGCGAGAACTTATGTGAAGGATCCTGAGGACTTCTCTCCTGCTGAAATAGAAGAAGCTTCCCTGGATGCTAGCCTTCAATTAATCTTAGTAGATTCCCTTAATCCCCTAATGAATAGACATGTGATGAATTGTAAAGATTCCAAACATATCTGGGAAACTATTGAGATTATTAATGAAGGCACAGAGGAAGTTAGGGAGAACAAACTAGAAATCCTAACCTCTGAGTATGAATACTTTAAATCCAATCCAGGAGAAGGAATCACTGAAGTGTTTGAGAGGTACAATGCATTGATCAATAACCTGAATATTAATGGTAAATACTATTCCATCAGGGAGGTCAACAAAAAGTTCCTTTTGACACTGCCAACTCATCTCGAACATAGAATCACTGCCATAAGAGAAGCAAGAGATCTGAGTGAGATTTCTTTGGAAAGGCTCTATGGTGTGTTAAAGACTTATGAGTTGGAGCAGATTCAGCAGAAGGAGGTTTACGGGAAAGGAAGGGTGGTCAGCACGTCTACTGCTCTGGTAGCTGATGAACAACAACAACAACAACCACTATATCAACAACAATCTCAACAGTCAGACAGAATGGTACAGTCTTCCAAGGTTGAAGACAATGTTATAGTAGCAGAATTTGATTCTCCTACTACCAATCAATCAGGAGATGATTATTATTCCTTGGAAGAACTGGAGCAATTGGAGGATGAGTCAATGGCCCTGATTGTCAAGAGATTCTCAAATGTCAGATTCAAAAGGAATCCCAAGTTCAAGTACAAGTCCAACTACAACAGATTCCAGAAAGGTGGATCTTCATCCTCTAACACCAGCAGTGGTGGGTATAAAACAGGGATGGTTGATCGAAGCACCATCCGATGCTTCAACTGTAATGAGTTGGGACACTTTGCCACAGAATGCAGAAAGCCAAAACAGGCAAGGAAGAACTCTTATGATTCTAATCAGAAGAGTAAATCTGAAAGGGCGTACCTGGCAAAGGGAAGAAGTTGGGATGATACTGACAGTGAAGATGAAGAAGTTGGGAATCTTGCTCTCATGGCTAGTGATGCAAGCACCTCATCGTCAAGAAAAGAGGTAAAACTTTCTGATGCTGAAATGGTTTATCATCTAAGAGGTAACTTAGATTGTGCTCGTCGTGATAATGAATTGTTAAATCAACAAATCAAAGACCTTGAGAAAGAGGTCAATGAATTAAGACTTGTGCACATTAATCAAGATAAACTTAAAGACCAAGTATCTTTTCTAGAGAATAGAGTTGACTGTTATAGACAACTAGAAACTATTCTCAAAGACAAGATCACCGGTCTTGAGGCTAAGGTTAAAGCTTACTTTAATTCTTGTTCGAAGTCCAAAGAGTTTTACAATAAGCAAGCTGTTAATCAAACACATGGAATAGGTTATGATTACAATGCTGCTATTGGAAAATTAGGCATAAACTCCCCTCCTCATGTATGTGCTAAAGGCAGGGAAGTACCACATGTGCTTAAGGGTGTTGATGAACCCCTCTATAAGGAATCAATTGCTGAACCATTTGATGAGACTTCTTTTATTATTCAAGAAGAAATTCGTGCTGAAGATAATGCTAATGGGAAAACTGTCTCCAAGTCAAGTGTGTCAAAAGTTCCAGTCAAGGTTGTGAAAGCAACTGAGACTAACTCAGACACACATGAGTTGGATAGCACAAATGCCATGTCTACCATGCATAAGTTGCCTATTGTTAATCCTTCTCATAAAGCATGTGGTGTTCCTGATTGTATGTCTTGTGCTTTTAATCTGTTGTTTGCTTATTTTAATGGTAAGCATGCTTCTAATGATAAGACTACTCCTCGTCAGCATGTGAATAATAGAAAGCATGATAGGTCTAAGACTGCTAGTCCTCCTAAAGTTAGAAAGGAGACATTTGTGCCTAAGCCTAAACATAAATCTGATAAGGCTGTTTTAAAGGTCAAATGTTCAGTCATTGAGAATGTTGAGAATAGTGAAATTAAGAATGTTGTTTTGCCTGATAAAGGCCAATTTTACAAGTATGCCGGACCCAGCCAAGCTTGGGTTCCGAAGAAGTTCTAATCCATTTGTATTGCAGGGCATTAAACAGGTACAACCGGTAGTGTGGATTCTTGACAGTGGATCGTCAAGACATATGACCGGAGATAGAGCCCTGCTATCAAATGTGGTTGAGAAAGCTGGCCCAGTGGTTACCTTTGGAGATAACAGCAAAGGTTTAACGGAGGGATATGGCTGTTTGCAAGCTGGAAATGTTATCATTGAAAATGTATATCTTGTGCAAGGACTTGAACACAATCTGCTTAGCATTAGTCAGTTCTGTGACAACGGCTACAATGTTTTATTCGACAAGCTGAAGTGTCAGATTCTGCACAAGAAAAGTGAAAAACCCTCTTTAATGGGAATACGGAAAGGAAATCTGTTCGTAGCTGACATGAACTCTGGAAGCAATCTTGAAGTCAATTGTTTCTATGCAAAAGCATCGTCAAATGAGAGTTGGCTATGGCACAAGAGACTTTCCCATCTCAATTTCAAGACAATGAATTCTCTTGTCAAAAGAGAATTGGTAAGAGGTCTGCCTCAGCTGGAATTCTCTCCAGAAGGACTATGTGAGGCTTGCCAGAAAGGAAAGTCAAAGAAAGCAAGTCACAAAGGCACTGACACATCTTCCATAACTGGTGTTCTGCAATTATTGCACATGGATTTATTTGGTCCAGTTAATATCCTTTCTATGTCAAAGAAGTGTTACTGTCTTGTGATAGTTGATGACTATTCCAAGTATACGTGGGTTTTATTTCTTCACTCTAAGGATGAAACACCACAAGTTGTGATTGATCATATCAAGATGATTGAGTTAGATTCTAACGTCCCTGTTAGAGCAATAAGGTCAGATAATGGAACAGAATTTAAGAATGCACTTCTAAATGGATTCTGTACAGACAAAGGGATTACCAGACAATTTTCAGCTCCTAGAACCCCTCAGCAAAATGGAGTGGTAGAAAGGAAGAATCGTACATTGATTGAAGCTGCAAGAACGATGTTAAATGAATCAGGTCTTCCAATGTACTTTTGGGCTGAAGCTGTCAATACTGCATGTTATACTCAGAATCGAACTCTAATCAACAAAGACTTCATGAAAACTCCTTATGAGATTTTGAATGAACAGAAACCTTCTATCAAATACTTTCATGTATTTGGTGCCAGATGCTTCGTGCTCAAGGATGGAGATGATCGTCGTGGTAAGTTCGAGGCAAAGGCATATGAGGGTATTTTTGTTGGATATGGAAGAAGATCATATAGAGTGTATATCATTGATCAACACAAAGTAACTGAAAGTGTCAATGTTACTTTTGATGACACTAAACTCCCTAGTATCCAAACTGAAGATCCTTCTGAGAAACTGAAGTTTGATGATATGTCAGATTCAGAGTCAGAACATGGTCAAGAACCTGAGGTTGTTGCTGTTGAAGAACCTGTTAATCCTGATAATACTCAAGGTAATAGTGATGGAAACTCTGGAAACAATGGAGATACCACTGCTACTGACGGAGAATCTTCAAGTCAACATGGCAACAACTCAGGGGGAGATGCTGAAGGATCATCTAGTAGGACACAACATCACAATGAATTTCAAGGCGAATCATCAAGATCAAATCTTCCAAGACAGACAGTCTGGAATAAAGCTCACCCTTTTGAGTTGATTATTGGTGATCCAGATGTTGGAGTCAGAACTAGACGTGCTACTCAAAATGAGTGTCTGTTCTCAGGATTTCTCTCTGAGATAGAACCTAAGAAAATTGAAGAAGCACTAACTGATCCAGATTGGGTGATTGCTATGCAAGATGAACTCAATCAGTTTGAAAGTCAACAAGTCTGGAAACTGGTGCCTAGGCCTGTACACAAGAAAGCTGTTGGTACAAGGTGGGTATTCAGGAATAAACTAGATGAAGATGGTGTGGTTACAAGAAACAAGGCAAGACTGGTAGCTAAAGGGTATTCTCAAGCTGAAGGTATTGATTATGATGAAACCTATGCTCCAGTGGCTAGACTTGAGGCCATAAGGATATTTCTGGCATTCGCAGCATTTTCAAACTTTAAAGTTTATCAAATGGATGTCAAGAGCGCCTTTCTGAATGGAAAGTTGGATGAAGAGGTATATGTAGAGCAACCTCCTGGTTTTGAAGATCCAGATCATATGGATTTTGTCTTCTTTCTTTTCAAGGCTATCTATGGGCTAAAACAGTCACCAAGAAAATGGTATGACACTCTCTCTGAATTTCTTATTGAAAATAGCTTTATTAGAGGTGTCATAGACAAAACTCTCTTTTCTAAAAAACATAAGAATGATACTATATTAGTCCAAGTCTATGTGGATGATATAATATTTGGGTCTACTAATGATAATCTCTGTAAGAGATTTGCTAAGTTAATGCACAGCAAGTTTGAAATGAGCATGATGGGAGAGCTGAAGTTCTTTCTTGGATTACAAGTAAATCAAAGGTTAGATGGAACATTTATTTGTCAATCCAAGTATCTCAAGGAACTCCTCAAAAAGTACAATCTAGAGGATTCTGCATCAGCAAGGACTCCATCAACTACAGCTGTCAAGCTTGGACCATGTGAAAACTCCATTAAGGTAGATGTCACAAGCTACAGAGGTATGATTGGCTCGTTACTCTATCTTACTGCAAGTAGACCAGATATTATGTATGCTACATGTTTATGTGCAAGGTTCCAAGCGGATCCTAGAGATATTCATCTCGTTGCTGTTAAACGAATCTTAAGATATCTTAAGGGAACACCAAATCTAGGTATTTGGTACCCTAAAGAATCTGGTTTTAACCTTGTCGGATATACAGATTCAGATTATGCAGGAAGTGTTGTTGATAGGAAAAGCACCTCAGGAAGTTGTCAATTCTTAGGAAGCAGGCTAGTCTCATGGTACAGCAAGAAACAGCAAACAGTTTCCAACTCAACGGCCGAGGCTGAATATATTGCTGCTGGAAGCTGCTGTGCTCAGATCTTGTGGATTAGGAACCAACTACGAGACTATGGCTCTGTATTGAACAAGATTCCTATTTTATGTGACAATACAAGTGCAATAGCCATCACCAACAACCCTGTGCAGCACTCGAGGACAAAGCACATTGACATCAGGTATCATTTTATTAGAGAGCACGTCATGAATGGTACTGTTGAACTATTTTTTGTTCCAACAGAAGAACAAATAGCAGATATTTTCACTAAACCACTTGACGAATCCACATTTACCAGATTAGTTGGTAAATTGGGCATGTTAAATAGTTTTAGTGATTAATTTAATTAATATCTGGAATCTGTTCTTGAATGAATTTACAAATAAATTTTTTCATAAATGAAAAATTCATTTGCAAATTTATTTTATCATTTTATCATATTTCTTGCTTATTTCTATGTAATATATATTATCTTATCTATGTTATTTACTCTACTTGTTAATTTAAAATATCTCAGAATATTTTATTTCCTCTAAAGATATTTTTCTATGAATTTTATTTGCTAAAATTCAACATAAATCTATTTTTGGAATAAAAATAATTAATTCTGATATATTATCTTTGTTTCTGTAAAAATTATAAGTTTTTATTTTAGTTTTACTATTTTGAAATAAAGTTTCAGTACATTAATAATTGTCTGTACATATTCATTTTGTTTTATTACTGCAAAGACAATCGGCAAGACAATTAAAATTGTCTTGCTGAAAATTATTTCAGTAAACATGAAAATATAAATCTGTTATGCTTATTTTATCTTATTCTAGAAAGACAATCGGCAAGACAATTGAAATTGTCTTGCTGAAAGTCATTTTAGTAAATAATGACTGCTTATTTTAATATCAGATTAATTTTATAACTGGCAAGACAATCGGTATGACTATTGATTGTCATGCCAGTAATAAAATTAATATCAGAATAATATTGTTTTATTTTGTACTGGTATGACAATCGGTATGACTATCAAATTGTCATACCAGTTATATTTTTAATACTTATTTTATTTGTTTCATTTCCTTCTTTTTGCCTGGTATGACAATCGGTATGACAATCCCGGATTGTCATACCAGCTGTCATATATAAGCGTGTGTTGTGTATTGTTTTAAACCATCACAGCAGTTTCATTTCTTTAAAAAAATTTGAACAGTTTTTTTACTCTCTTTTACTCTCTTCTCTCTCCTCGAACAAGAACAAAACCATCAATCCAATTATTTCTTTGCTCGAGTTTTTACTCAGCACTCTTAATCATCACTTTGTGATATATACATACAAGTATATACATAAAGAAGTGCTGCTGAAATTTTCTTAAAAATAAAAATTATTAAAATCAAGTTGCCCCTTCAAATTCCATTTTCATTTTAATTTCTTACTTGTGTCTTTTGGTGTGTCAAAACTGTGTTAGTAATTAAGAATTTTAACGAGATACATTTCGGTCTAAATTTTTTGATTATAATTAATTTAATTCGAATTATTAAATTAATTTAATTAATTCGAATTTTCTTAATATTATTCTTAAAATTCTGATAAGCTTGTGTCTTATTATTATTCTTTAAAAAAAATGGCTCTCAATTTCCAAATTGTCGCGCATAATCAAGTTGGTTATTTCAATCCGGAAAGATGTGATGTTGAAAAATTTAAGCCTTGGATTAGATTTTTAAATGATCATTCGATTGTTAGCTCTGCTATTAAATCAAATGTGATTTTAAACGTCGATCTACTTAGACTAATTTGCACAACTTCTACTGTGGCTGTTGATTCAAAATCTTTTTCATTCACCATCGCAAACACACAGTATGTAGTTGATGAAACAGTCATCAATCGTGCTTTAAATTTTCCACTAGACAATTTCTGTAATTTACCCTCTGAAAATGATATCACAAATTTTTTCAATGCCATTCACTATCAGGGGGTGATCAATTTAACCAAACTTTCTAAATCAAATTTGGTGTCTGAATGGGATATATTCTTCGATACACTTTCCAAAGTGTTTGCCAACTGCACAAAATCTAATTTTCATAACATTACTTCCACCCTGCAGTATATTGGTCTTGCGGTTGTTTTCAATCAAAGGATCAATTTTGGCAAACTACTTTTTCCCATTCTCTTGAGACGTCTAACTTCTGCTTTACGTGATCATTCTACAAATCGTAAGGTATCATGTTACTATGCTCGTTTTCTTATGCTCATAGCAGATCATCTACTCACCCCTGAACACAAAGCACTTTTTGCTAACTCTGCTGTAACTGAACCCCCACCAGTTAGCAAAAAGATTTACACTCGCCAAGACACAACCTTCAAATTTATGCAAGTACCAGTACTTGTATCTGCTTTCATGGCCAATTATATTCCCTTGCCTATTTTTAATCTTCCCGGCCATGAACAGCAACCTCAACCTCCAGTGGTTCAAGCCACCCAGGCTCTTCCATTACAGGTAGTAACTCCTCACTCTCACTCTCACTCTCACTCTCTTCCTACTTCTGTTAACAGACCCTCAGTGGTTGATAGGGCTGACCATGAAGTTGTAGAACCACAGCTTCAATCCCAGGTCATAGAGCCAAACACAGAGTCTCATTCTATCTCACCCTCTCCCCCACTGTCTAAAATGTTACCCAGAAGATTACTAGGAAGTAGTACAATGTTAAATATGAGTGAACCCTCAGCTCTGCCTCCTCCTAAGAAAAGAAAAACCTATTCTGAGGCATCTGAAAGCCCATCCTTGTCCTCCCAACAGGACATGGACTTTGAAATGGCCAATGAACAGTTACTAGAGGCATTCTCTCAACAGGATGCATCTATTGAAATTCGCCATCGGGCCATGGCATCTTGTACTGAGTCAAGCACAATTCCATTACTCACAATGGAACCATACACTTCCCCAGATAAAACTCAGGACACCCAGCGAGGAGTGCACGTAGAGTCGGTTACAGTGCCTGCCATAGTTACGGCAGAAGAGCAGTCACATGCTTCAGAGGGAAAATCTGACTCTCCGCCATCTTTAATAGAGTCATTTTCTCCCCTCCCAGATCCAACAACTCTGGCTCCCTTATGGGATTCTCCACTCGCAGATTTATCTGGAGAAAGTGGAGGGCAACTCGGTCAATCTATCCCTGAAGCAATTCAGACATCTATTCCAAAAGATTTGATAGCATTGACTGAGGATCGGGACTCGCGAATTCCCATTGCACCACCACTGACCTCTCTTGAAGAGGCTAGGGTGATTTTTTATGCAGGTACACAAGAACAGCAATTGGAAGACTCCTCACGAGCAATCATATTGAGAGAAACACATGCACGTGAGATGAGTGAACCAAATACGAGTGAACTTCAGGTGAGAGCACACACAGACACTGATATTGTCAACCTGTTAGCTCAGATTGCTGCCCTGAAAGAAGAACTTGCCAAAAGTCAAGCTGAAGCTCAAGCATTCAAAGCACAAGTGGTTGAACGGTCTTCTTCTTCCACCTCTGTCGACAATCAGCTTGCGATCATAAGGAATGACATCTCAGATTTAAAGACTGCTGTAATACCAAAGCTCAATTCTATTCAGGACACTCCAAACTTATCAACTGATGACATATCCAACTTCTGCTCCCTACATACAAGAATGACTTCTCTTGAAGACCTCGTTGAGATGAATCATTCACTGGACAACTCAAGATTTGTAAAGATAGAGACGGGCATGGAACATCTAAATGAAGGCATGAAGCACTTATATTACATGATCAAGAATTCTCATTGCCCTAATGAAGAACAAAAAGCTTATTTTGAAGGACCTTCTGGTGGAGGATCAGGCTCTGGAAGTGGTGGAGGTTTCAAAGGAAAGTCTGTAGAGGATCCCTCAACTAAGGGGGAGAAGAAAGGAGGGAGTAGTTCCAAAGGGAAAGAAAAAGATACTTCTGCTGGAGATAAAGGAAAGGCTGATGATGCCTACTACAGTGGAGAACAGGATGACTTCGATATTTTTGACATTCCCACTGAACCAGCTCAGGAAGATAAAGATGGGTTATTTGAAGCTGAAGAAGAAAGTGATTTTGAAGATTGGGAAGAAGAAGATACAGTGGATCCTAGGTTTGAGAAAGAATTTCAGAAAGAACAGTCAGAAATGCAAAGAAAAGAAGCTGAACTCAAGAAGGTCTCACAGATCATTGATAGGAGAAAAGACATACAAAGGACAGAAACTCTTCAGAAGCAACGTCTTCATGACATTAAAGCTCAAGAAAGGAGAAGAGATGTCAGACTGAAGATGGGTGTAAAGTGGGATGAAGCTAGGAGAGTACTCGATATGCCTCAGCTATGCACTAACAATGATAGGCAGTTCTTACATCTTCTGGACAAGCTGGAAATCTCAAATCCTAACAATGACATGTACATGAATGCTATCAAGACTGAAGTCTCAAGGATCACAGCTGCTTTTGATAGATCCCTAAATGAGATGAGCATTTTTGTATATTGTCAGAGTGAAGGATCATTCAAGGTATCACTTCATCTATTCGAGAATCGTTCGTTGTCAGAGATTTGGGTTCTTTTAAACAAAGTGAAAAGAAGCTCAGAGTTGAATGAAGTTCTTCGGGAAAGACTTAAAGAGTTTGCCAGCAGGGCTAGTCCTCAAGTGGTCAACAATCCTCATCAAGTGAGATTCTTTAAGTCTGATTGTCTTCAAATCTGTCAGCTAGATGTACAATCTCTTAAAGACTACTCAGCTAAGCATTTGGTCTGGATGGAACATCATTTGAGAACTGCTGGATATTCATCCATGTTGAAGACTCAAGCTGCTGACTTGATTCAAGCTTATTGTGAGAAGAATGTTAAAAGGTACAATCAACTCAAGAATAAGTTGAAGACAGTTGGAGTTCAACCAGTCAGATCTGCAAGCTTCAATTCAGAAAAGGATCGTGTTTTTGACAAGGAATTGCTTCAAGATTTAGAAGAAGGTGAAGTCAGAAGAGAAGACAACTAAAGTCAATTAGCTCAAAACTCAATGTAATATGATTAGAGCGTTATGAATCAAGATAGTCTAATGTAGTTATATGTTCAGGCTAGAGGAACATCTATCTTGTATTCACTTGTAAATTTCATTTGGAATCTGGAAAATGTTAAATATAATCCAGAACTTTTCTGCTATTTACTTTACATTATTGTTTATATCTTTTTCTTATTTGATTAGTTGAGTTATCCTCTAGGTATTTGTTGTTATTGTCTAACAAGCAAATAGGGGGAGATTGAAAGGCATATGTCATAGCCTACTCGTTTATTCGAGTATTTAACTCAACTCAAATAAGAATGTAATAAGTAAATAGTGGATCAAGCATCAGAGAGATCTCACAAAGTAACATCTGTCAAAGAATAAAGAAACATTGTTCATCTGCAGACTTGAAGATTCACTGGAAGAAGTTCAAGAATTTGATCATGCCTCAGTGATATAAATCAAGATCGTGGATTTAATCAAGTGACAGAGATCTCGTCAAGGTATCATTTATTACAAGGATTCAATCAGAACAACAAAGTCAAGACATGAAGAAACGTCACGAAAGTTAGTCACTCATGAACCAGACAGTACATCGAGTGTCAGCATTGAAGTGACGGAATTGATTCATAAGTCTCAGTGACTTTCAGAAGATTGTCAGAAGAATGGTTGCTGCTCAGGGTTAGTATTAATTCTCCATTAATTAATTAAGTCATATAATTTAATTAAGAAAATAAATTATATCTGCAAGGATTAATTTATTAATTAATTGAATTAAATTGATTAATTAATTTAGAATTAATATTAAGGAATTACAGAATTTTAATTGGTTTAAAATCTATTTAAATTGGAACAAGGCAAACTAATTGTATTAGTATGACAATCGGTATGACAATCAATAGTCATACCGAAAGTCATGCTAATTCATTTGATTGTCTTGTTAGAATTTTTATTAGTTTAAAAATCTGTTATTAATCTTTGCAAGACAATCTGAATTGTACTTATGTAACAATCGGTATGACAATCAATTGTCATACCGAAAGTCATGCTGGTTCAAAGGATTGTCATTGCAGTTCATTTGCATTCGGCTGTTTACTTCAAAAGAGAAAAAGAAGCAGAAGATCATATTCTTCAAAAAAAGAGCAGCAACATACAGAACAAGAAAAAAGCAGAGAACAAAAGAAAAATATTTCATCATCCATCTGCTTATTCAAGATCAAATATTCTAGTTTGTTAATGTTAAATCCAAACCACTAGAATTACTTATCTTGTTTCTGTATATCAATCTAGCGGATTAAAATCCCTAGAACTTAATCTCAAATCGCTTTTAGCATTTGATCTTTTAATTACAAAAATAGAAAAAGTTCATGTCGAATTTATTCTAAATTTGTAATAATTGATTTGAGATTAATCCCTTGTAATCGATACCGTAGTTGTAACACCTTTCAAGTTTAATAAAAGTTTTATTTAACTTGAATTTTGTTTCACAATTTTATTCCGCATTTTATTAGACGAAACGGTATTGTTTGCATTCAACCCCCCCTTCTACAAACAAATTGGGACCTAACACAACCTGCCTCATCCGTCGATACTCAAAATTCACCATCCATTGGGTTATCAAAAGGAGTAGGAGGTCAAGACAGATCACCTATAGAAAATTCTCCTTTCTCAAATCAAAGATCCACAAACTCAGGGGGAGTTTCCAGTAATCAAAACTCAATCACACATCAAGACAATCATGAGGTCTCTTCATCTAGAGCTAATCTACCTCAACAAAGGAAATAGACAAAAGATCACCCCTTTGAGCTTATCATTGGTGATGTTTCTTCTAGAGTTCAAACAAGAAGAGCAACTCAGGAAGAATGTCTATACAGCAGCTTTCTGTCAAAGGAAGAACCAATGAAGATGTTCTGTGAAGAAAATGGGATCATGCATGAGTTCTCAGCTCCAAGAACTCCACAACAAAATGGTGTGGTGGAAAGGAAGAACAGATCACTAATAGAAGCTGCAAGGACAATGCTTAAGGAGTCAAAACTCCCAACTTATTTTTGGGCTGAGGCTGTTAACTGTGCATGTTACACTCAGAATATTTCTCTAATCAATCAAGCAAAATGCATGACTCCCTATCAATTATTCAAGAGAAGAAAAGCAACTTTAAACTTTCTACATGTCTTTGGTTGCAAATGCTACATCTTAAGGAATCAATCTGATCACAAAGGAAAGTTTGATGCAAAGGCTGATGAAGGAATATTTGTTGGTTATTCTGCTGGAAAATCATATAGGGTCTACAATCTAAGAACCAACATTGTCATGGAATCTGTACATGTTGTGTTTGATGATAAAAAGATTGATGGACTAACAGATGAGGGACATCATGAAGGACTCAAATTTGACAATATTGAGATATATTGTGATGATAGTGAAGATGAGAATGATGAAGAAGGCATCTCAAGAAGAAACCAGAGTCTGCCTTTGGATAATGCACAGAATGCTGCATCCGTTGAAAGTCATAATTCAGCTTCCGTTGAAAGAAGCAATGCAGCATCCGTTGAAAGACAAAGTGCATCATCCGTTGAAGTTCATAACGAAGCATCCGTTGATCACAGTCTGTCAACGGATAATCAACTCACCTCATCAGTTGATAGAACTCCCAATTCCTTTCAAAGGATCAGCAACTCAGGGGGAGTTTCAACGAATCAACATTCTATCTCACATCATGACAATACTGAGGCAACCTCATCAAGGGCTAATCTACCACCTCAAAGGAAATGGACCAAGAATCACCCTTTTAAACTGATCATTGGTGATGCTACATCAAAAGTACAAACTAGAAGGGCTACTCAAGATGAATGTCTGTATAGTAGCTTTCTATCACAGGAGGAACCTAAGCGAGTGGAAGAAGCTCTTTTGGATCCAGATTGGATTTTAGCAATGCAAGAGGAGCTAAACCAATTTGAGAGGAACAAAGTATGAAAGCTGGTACCCTAGCCAAAGAATAAAAGTTCTATTGACACAAAATGGGTATTCAGAAACAAGATGGATGAAAATGGCATTGTCATAAGGAATAAAGCCAGATTGGTTGCTAAAGGCTACTCTCAACAAGAGGGAATAGATTTTGATGAAACATTTGCTCCAGTTGCCAGACTTGAAGCCATCAGAATCTTTCTAGCCTATGCAGCTAATGCCAATTTCAAAGTCTATCAGATGGATGTCAAGAGTGCATTTCTAAATGGGGAATTGGAGGAAGAAGTTTATGTAAGCCAACCTCCAGGTTTTGAAGATCCAAATTTTCCAGACCATGTGTATTATTTGTTGAAAGCACTCTATGGACTAAAGCAAGCACCTAGAGCCTGGTATGAGACTTAGTCAAAGTTCCTTCTAGATAATCACTTCACAAGAGGTACTGTTGACAAAACTCTCTTCTTTAGAAATGTTAATGGCTCTAAGATACTTGTATAAATTTATGTAGATGATATTATATTTGAATCTACAGATGATAAACTTTGTAAAAAGTTTGCTAAATTAATGCAAAGTAAATATGAAATGAGCATGATGGGAGAGCTAACTTACTTTCTTGGTTTACAAGTTAAACAAGTTAGTGGTGGAATTTTCATTAGTCAAACTAAATATATTTATGATCTTTTAAAGAAGTTTGACTTAATGGATTGTTCACCTGCAAAAACTCCCATGGCCACTGCCACCAAGCTTGAATTAAACAAGGCTGAAAAGCTTGTGGATATTACAAGTTATAGAGGCATGGTTGGCTCACTTTTATATTTAACTGCCAGTAGACCTGATATTATGTTTTCTACATGTCTCTGTGCTAGATTTCAAGCTGACCCTAAAGAATCTCACTTAGTGGCTATTAAAAGAATTTTCAGATATCTCAAGGGGACTCCAAATCTAGGAATTTGGTACCCTAGAGAGTCTGGTTTTGATCTAATTGGCTACTCAGATGCAGATTATGCAGGTTGCAAAATAGACAGGAAAAGCACAACAGGCACCTGTCAATTTCTAGGGAACAAGCTTGTATCATGGTTCAGCAAGAAGCAGAATTCTGTTTCCACATCAACAGCTGAAGCTGAGTATATTGCAGCTGGTAGTTGCTGTGCACAAATACTATGGATGAGGAACCAGTTATTTGACTATGGTATAACTGTTGACAAAATTCTAATATTTTGTGACAACACAAGTGCCATTGCCATTACTGAAAATCCAGTGCAGCACTCAAGAACCAAGCACATTGATATCAAGTACCACTTCATTAGGGAACATGTGATGAAAGGTACAGTGGAACTTCATTTTGTTCCAAGTGAAAAGCAGATTGCAGACATATTTACCAAGCCACTTGATGAATCAACATTCACAAGATTAGTAATTGAGTTAGGTATGCTTAACTATTCATAATCTATGTCATCTATGTAATCTGTCTTGTAGCCTGAAATGAATTTGGTGCAAGAACAAAGTTGGCTTTAATCAAGACTTATCCTGTCAACGGATATTCCCTGTCCGTTGAAAGACAAATACATTTCTGGTAATTTTATCCTTCAACGGATAAAATGGTGTTGTTCATCAACGGATAACTATTTACCTTATACATTGATGTGTCACGTCAGTGAGTCACAGCCGTTGATACTTTTACTCAACCGTTGATACAGATATACAGTGTTGTATGTATTTGTATTTACGGTAGTTTTCAGAATTTCTACAGTTTTATTTATTCCTGAACGGCTGTCACTTACTTAAAAGTATCATTTAATTATTTTATTTATGTTTTAATTCAAGAAAGTATAAAAGCCCAATTGAATTCTTATTTTCACTTTACGCTTTCTTGCAATTATCATTCTCTTTCTCTCTCAATTCTCAAGTTTTTCTCTGCAACCTCTACTCACAACAATGGCACCAGTAGTCAAAATTATGTCTCAAACAGGATTTGTTTATGAAAAGAATAATTTCATAGTCTTGGTTGAAAAGAATGAAGCCCATTCTGTTTATCACAAGATGATGGACTTCATCAAGAACTGCAAACTGAGCTATGCAATGCTGGAAGCCCCAACCATCTACTGTGAAGTGATTGAGGAAATTTGGACAACTGCAGAGTTCAACTCCACAGATATGACTATTGCCTTCTCTCTCAAAGGTAAGGACTATTGCATTAATTATGATGATATACAATCTTGCTTTAAGTTGCCTGAGAATAATGACATGACACCACATACTGATAAAGATGTCTCTGCAATGCTAGATTCCATAGGCTATGCTTTTGATTCTGCTAGTTTAGGTAGTATTAGAAGGAAAGGCCTTAGGAAAGAATGGAGTTTTCTTGGAGATGTCTTTATTAAGGTTTTCTCTGGGAAGATTAGCAATTTTGATGCTATCACTTCATCTCTTGTTAATATGCTCTATATGCTAGTTTCTGATAGGTACTTTAATTTTAGCAACTGTGTTATGCTAGAATTAGGTTCCAGATTAGGCAACAAAGCTAATAGACCACATAACATCTACTTTGCTAGATTCTTTATGTTATTGGCTAACCATGTTGCTGAAGGTTTGGTTATATCCAATGAGAATAATAAACTCAAATGCTGGGCACAAGAGAAAAGGGTCCTTGCAGACCTTTTGAGAATGAACCTCAACAGCCAGGTGCCATTGGTATACTTGCCAATCATGAATGCACCACAGGTAAGTGAGGTAAATGTTTCTATAACTCCTACTATTTCCAACCCCAATGTTTCTTTGCCTTCTAGTGTGGCTATGGAACCTGTTTCATTGTCCAAACAGGCTCCTACCAAAGCCACCAAATCTAAAGTTTCCAAAGTCAAGTCAAAGAAACCTACCTCTGTTGTTTCTCAAAAGACAACAGTTGTAACAACTACCATAAACCCTGAAGGGAGTGAACAGGGTGTGAGTGGTGAGGGGAGGGGTGAACATCAAAAAGCCCCCCAGGATAAGGTGGGAGAGGTGAGTGGTACCCAAACCAGCCAAGCCACAGTCTCTCAAAAGACTGTGGTGGTTCAAAAGGAGTCCAGCACATCCCTAGTTGCATCCTCCCAAAAGGATGTAACTATTGAAAATAGTCCCCAACCAGGGACACAGAACAAAAGAGGGAGGGATACTGAAGCTACACATTCACCAATTCAAGCCTTTTCAAGGAAGAAGAAGGCCAAAACCCTAGTTTCCACACAAGGGACACACACAGCACAGATACATCCACCAGTATCTGTGCCTTCTCAAATTCAGCTTAATGTGATTCCAGCAAATGTGGAATCACAGCCCCATTCTCTCAATATAGAAACACACCATTCATCAAACTCTCCAACACCCTCTCTGGATGTGGATATGATATTCACATCAATTCCTGATTCTCCCTCATTAAAACTCAGGGAGGAGCCCCACTCAAAACCTGGTGATCATCATCTTTTAGATGATTTGTTGGATCATCAGCCAATTCTTTCAGATGTAGTTGCAGCATCTGTGTCACCACACTTAAAATCAATCCACACAGATTCAACAATTATGTCACTTTCTATATCTACATCTTTTCCTTCTTCAACAGATATCTCTCATCCGTTGACAAGTGGTTGTTCTTCAACGGATAAGCTTAACAGCAGTTATCCATTGATACCATCAGTTTCCACTTCAACGGATATACCCTATCCGTTGATGGTCTCTACACACTTAATAGAAACAATTCCAACTGTAGAGGACATGGCAACTGTACAATCACTTTTAGGTTTGAGGGAATGGAGTGATTTTTTGAGTGAGAGGCTGGGTTGCTCCCAGGCAAAAGGAGAGGTTGAGAGTCACCATATGCATGCTATTTCTTCCAGCATGGCAAAAGTGAGTGAGAGGAGTGCCACCTTAGAAGGTGAGGGTGAGGGTGTGAGGGTGTGTGTGAGCCAGGGGGAGCCCCTGATGCAAGAACAGAGAGAAATTGAGAGAAAGGCAGGTACAGAAGCTATAAGGGTGGATCCGACCATTGCTAGTGAGTTAATGAAAGTGGATGATGCAGATAAGGAAAGACAATTTCAGCAACATTACAAAGCTGTCATTGATAACATTTCCTTGGATGCTAACACTTTTACTCGCCCTGTTTCAGCCTTTCAATTTTTGGCTGCTCAGGGCAATGTGGAGGCAGAACAGACACTACACATTGTACACACTTCAGAATCTCTTCTCAGAGACAAAGCTGCTGTCAACAGGCTACCTTCTCAAGCTGGTGAGCCATCTGAAGAATTTGGAGTAAATTCTAATGATGATGACTCTAATTCTTTGAATGAGAGCATGAACATAGGGGGAGTAGAAGGCCCAAGTTCTGCTCCTGCTCTTCCTGAATGGGCACTGGCCAAATCACCAACACCAGGAGAATTTGGTGTCACTTTGGTCAGACAAGTCATGACAATTCAGAAGGCCTTTCAGGAGACTCAAGATGCTGGTACCAAGGCAATTCTTCAAGCTCATCTGGAATCTCTGCATCTCTTGCAGTTGCAGCATTACCAGCAAAATCTAAGTGTGGATGAGCTCAAGCAGGACATTGCTGATCTGAAATCCTACAATGCTGAGAAATTGGATTCAGTTATACCCTATGGTACTATGCAAGATTTGTTGGGGAGACTGAGGAAAGCATCTGATGCTGACAATTGGAAGATAGGGTTCAAATCATTGAAGACTCTATGGTCACCATTCTTCAGAATCAACAAACTCAAACAAATCTACTGATGCAGCTGGCAAAAGCACAAGGCTTGACCCCTACCCTTGATGATAACAAAAAGGGGGAGAATAAAGGGGAAGGGGAAGGAGAGCCGTCTACAACAACAACAGTTCAGATTTCTCAAGTGCTAGTTCCTGTCATCACAACTTCTCCACCAATTCAAGTCAAAGGAAAGTTAGATGGAATTGATCTAATCCAGATAGCAGCAGCTGAATTGCAAGTCAAAGAGCAAAGGAAGAAGATTGATGAAAAGATGCAACTAATATTTGGTTCTACAACTTCTCAATCACAATCTGTGAAGTATAGCACAAAAGTGGAATCAATTATTATGAAACTCAAGCCAGTAGGGAGGCATAAGGATGGAGAAACTTCTTTCAAAGATCTGCAACCTATGGTTCTCAAGCCCAACAACAGCTTCAACAAGGACTCTACAAAGAACCCTCTAAGCCTTGCTCAAATGAAAGGAGTGGATTTTCCTCTTCCAAAGCCTGATGAAGACAAGCTTTTGGGTAGAAGTATCATAAAGCTCAAAGAGAACATGGATGAGGCTGTAAGGAGGAACATGGCTGTTATCTTTAGAGAGGGAAAGAGCATCTATGTGATGCAAGGACATCCCAAATTCTCAATAGCCAAGAGGGAAGAAACCAAGAGGTTGAAGGAAGAAGCCAAACAGCTAAAGGCTAACAAAAGAGCACAAGCAAAGCTTGAAAAACAGCTAAAGTTAAGTCAGGCTGAAGAACATAAAGAAATTGAAGACAAAGGTGAAGATAGAGCTATGGGGGACATGGTTGGTACTGAGATGGAGGAAAGAAGTAAGGAAGAATGGCAGAAAGGGAATAGAAAGAAAGTCAATGCAAAGAGAAAGATGGTAGATGAGACTGAAGAAAATCAATCAATATCCAAACCACTACCCTCTATTCCTGAACCTATTGTACCTGACCCCTTCATAAACATTCATGGTGAAACAATCATTCCCAAAGAGGAACCAATTGATTGGGACACCATCAAATTGCCCACCTTCCTAACCTCTTTTACACCACCAAAGAAGCAGAAAAGAAGAACTAAATCAACACCCTCTAAAGCCTCAATCAAATTCACACAGAAGCCTAAGCCTAAACCTCAAACCTCTAAAGATGATTATGTTCACATCTGTGACATAAAAGAATTTTCAGACATTGAACTCTATCTGGATGAGCTGGAGGATGTAAGGGGAATAACTGCCTATAGACAGCTACCAGAAAGACTAATGTTCAAATACAAAGGAGCTGGGGAAAGAACATGGCCTCTTCACAGAATTCTGAATGAAGGCTACTCTACCTTGATTAGAGTCTACTCAGCCATACAAAAGGATTATGGCTTTACCAGGACTGCCAGGACTGAGATTCTCAACAAGATTGCCAATATAAGGAAAACTTGGAGGGAGCCCAATGCCTTGCCTAGAACTTTACTCATTCAAGAGAGAGGTATTATAATTCACAAATCACCTCATTGGTTGATGAAGTTCAGAGACAACAAAGGAGTCAGAAGATTTTTCAGAATTGAAGATCAGCTAAAGATTGCCAGTAATGAAACTCTCAAGGATATGCAGTCTAAGTTAGATATCAATGAAGAAGATAAAGCTGAATTCTACAGAAAACTTCAACTTCAAATAGAGGAGAATGACAGGAGGCTAGGAAAGAAAACCAGGGATCAAAGGAAAAGAAAGTAATTTGCTCAGGCTAAAGGAGCACCCTTGGAAACAATGTATTTCTTCAATTTCATCTCAGCATATACACTTTTGTAGCACTTTTAAATTTCTGCTTTGTTACAGTTTATATATTTGTTAAGTGTTTTGTTATCATCAAGCTAAACCCAAATTTATGCCTACAGTTCTAGTAGACATAAATAGGGGGAGATTGTTAGGAATATGTGTATTAGTTTGATGATAAGTTAAGCAAAACACTTAAGTAGAAATCTAGTGTTTGTAGCCTCAACGGATAAGACCATCTTGGCTATCCGTTGAAGGAGTAGCCTTACTTAGCAATAAGTTTGGTATTGTAGCACATTTCACTCTCTGGTTTCAAGCTGTAATACTTAGATGTTGTTAGGAAATAATCAGTCATGTTGACTACTAATGGATGTACAAATAGGAGGGCTAATTGTAAATATTTGATGCCTTGTAATTTTGTATAAGTGAAGAAGTTTCAACGGATATTGAAGACCTTCAACGGATAAGAAACAAAGCTTCAACGAATGTCTCTAATGCTTCAACGGATAAATATCCATCAACGGATAAGTGCTTCAACGGATAAAGCTTCAACTGCTAGAGCATCAACGGATAAAGCCATCAACGGATGAGAGCTTCAACGGATGCTCAGTCTCATAGCAGTTGATAGTGACAGTTAACAAAGCTGACAGAGGCACATGGATTGACAGAGATGTGGTAGCCTATTTCAGGAACAGCAGAAAAAGCAGCCGTTTTTAGTCTGGTTCAAAATGGAAAGTCAACAGATAATTCCATATTACACTGGATAAAAATGGAATAGAAACAAGTGGAGAACTATTGTCTTATTGTACTTTATCTTTGTCTTCACTTGAAAACTTGGTGATATATAAACCAAGTAGTAGCTAGTAATTAGACGTGAATTTTCCCTGAGCTGTTTAGAAATATCAAGAGAGAAAATCATCTAGTTTGTACTAGGAAGCAGCTGTGATTTAATTTTGAATCACAGATTTTCTGAAATAACACATCTCTGGTGGAACAACAAATCCACCAGAAAAGTTTTTAAGTTCTTTGTGTTCATTACATTTGTGTTTGAATATATATCTGTCTGCATTAGCTCCAAGCAATTCACACACATTTGATCACTCAAACACTTAGCCTTACAAACTGCTCAAAACTTGAAAAAGTTTTGAGATTTACATTCAACCCCCCTTCTGTAAATCTCATTGTTAGTCCACTGGGAATAACAATAACTCTAGACTTAAATAGTTCCTGATCATAGGATAACTAATCGGATGTTAGTGGATCCGCAAAGATTGGTACATACTATGCTTGCTCCCTTCAGGAGGATGTCTGTTCTCATAGGCATTTGTGTGGTGACACTATAGCTAGTATGTAGGTGCTTATTAGGGAATAAGTTCACTGAACATGACTTTATAAGTTGAACAACTAATGGAGATTACTCACGTGTCAATAGTTATTCACTGAGTGATAGTTGTACAAGTGTCCTTAGACTTGAGATCGTTAAAGTTATCTTGTATATAATGAACTGTGCTTTGATTTAGTCCTTAGTCTCAAGGACATCCATTAGGTCTATTCCGGGCATAGGGATTTGTGTATAGAGATAGTTAACGTTAATAAAGGATCTATCCCTTCCGGTATAGGAAGAGAATATCCTATGTTATTCTTAGTATGCGAGTTGTGGAATCTCTGGCCAGAGTGTATGAAATTAGAAAGGAGTTTCTAATTTGCATTAATATGAACTTTGCATTATGAATAAGAAATCATATGATTAAATTTGATAGGCCTGACATGAGATCCATGCCTTGTATTTAATCGGGATATTGTAAGGGTAGAAGGAATTCATTGTACGGTAACTAGTCACTGACAGGTTCTTGGTATTCTAAGCAGTAAATTCATATTATCCGGATAGTCGCGATATGTTGAGAAGCATCACTCGCGATGTAGAATAAATATAATTAATCAGTTAATTATATTTAGTGAATTTTAGTATTTATATAAATAATTAATAAAAGTTTATTATTATTTATTTCTACTACCGGCATAATATTGAACCTACAGGGTCACACCATAAAAGAATATTTTCTTTGATGAAATAATGAGAGAGAGAATTATTTTTTAAATAGTTTAGAAAAAGAAATAATGATTAAAATAGTTTTAATTATTATTAAAGCATTTATAAAGATAAAATGTGGGGCTAATATATATATATTGATATATTATGAAAAAACCCTAGGAGAGCCCTATAAATAGAATGAGATGGCTCATTCTAAAGATACACTTGGTTTTGTGAAAATCCTAAGAAGAGCTAGCCTCCATCTTCTCTCTCTCTCTCTCTCTCTCTCTCTCTCTCTCTCTCTCCCAAAACTCCATTTTATAAAAGCTTGGTTTTATAAAAAGCTTCATCAAAGAGGATCATTCTTGGTCGATACCGGTAGAGTGCTTCACACACTGAGGAGCAACTGCTAGCAACCATATTATAAAGCTTCGATTTTCAAGGTATGGTTACGATTCCTCCATTTTTCTTATTTATACGTTTTTCTATATGTGCGATACATGGTATTTTTAAGGAATAATTATTATATCACGCTTCCGCTTATCCGTAAATTCCTTCAGGGTTGTCCTATTTTGGTGCTTCTACAGGACCAGGAGCCATAGCTGTAGTATTAATGGAGTTACTCTTCATGCCAGGCATATGGTAAGGGTAAGTTTTAAATTTCTCCAATATAAAGTCAATGATATTGAGACTTACCTTTACCTGATTTTTCTATTCAATTATCCAAATAGAACTCTAGACACTGACTTACAGATGCCTATTTGACTAGCATCAATACCTTGAGTTAAATGAATGTCACTCACCTTATAATTTAAGGTAGACATAATGAATCTAGGAAAGAAAATTTCCTTATCTATGGTTTTCAATGGCATGGTGAGCCTTGTGTTTAGCTCACTGAGAATTAGGCTCCCAACATCCAAATGTCTGTCATATGCCATTGAGAAGACCAACTTTTGGACCACACTTGAGATGTTGTCAAAGCATGTTTTCCTGCATGTGAAGGACCTGGTGATTGTGCCAAACACAAAGGACCACTCCCTCCTCAGATTCTTCTTGATTAGCCTAGCCAAGTCAATCTTGTATCCATAGTTGATGAAGTCCATGAACTATGTGATCTCCTGTGAGCTAGGAGATTCAACCATGTTTTCTGTGGATATGCACAGTGCTTTTTTCACGTTATTGACATTAAATTTCACATCCACACCACTAATTGTGCAAGTCACCACCATAGTCCATAGACACTAAAGGTGAACGCGGGTCGGGTTGGTCGGGTTAGGGGTAATAAATCGAACCAACCCTATTAGTTCGGTTTTTAAAAAATGAACCCGTTAACCAAAAATTTTTTGAACCCAACCCTACCCTTTATACGTTGGGTCAGGTCGGGTCGGTCGGGTTGGTTTGGGTTAAAAATCGAATAAAATTATTTAAATATTTCTCAGGAGTCAAAATTTCAAATAAATTTAACCAAAAGTTTAAGTAAACCAGTGGTACCCCATAATTTAACGGAAGATAGAAATTATTGGATACTATACGTACCGTATACTTTTCAAGTTTAAAGTCAATAACATATACTGTGTTATCTGTAAAATAATAATATTATTTCAAATATATTGATTAATATAATAAACACATAAATTGAAATTTCAAATAATAATACTAATCATAACATCGGGTTGGGTTGGGTTTGTAAGGGTTTAAATTTTTTAAACCTTGACCTAACCCAATATATTCGGGTTGACAAAAATTTAAACCAATTAAACTTCGGGTTTTGGATAGTTTGGCTCCGTCGGCCGAAATAAGGGACGAGTTAGGTCGGTTTTACGGTTTGGTCGATTTTTTGTTCACTCCTAATAAACACCATTTGGTTGTCATCTATATGAGTAGCAAGAACATCACTTGCCCATAATTTGTTTAGTACATCCAAGTACAGAGTTGGATTTGCAGTTAGAGCCCCTACAAGGTATGAATCATCAACACACTTCACATAACATTTGAAATTATCGGGAACCCGTGTTGGGTCAACAAAAATGAGGTAGTTGGTTCCATCATTGGGGATTCCTGCTCTTTGGTTATTTGTGTTAGATGCCATTTGTAAGCTTGAGAAAAATGAGTGGGTAAGTTTATGAAAAGAAGAAAGCTTGTGAAGATGTGAAATAGTGAAAATTTCTATAATTAAGTCAATTGAGATCTCGGAAGAGTAAATAGGGGTTATGTTGAGATGTTTGGGTATTTATAGTGTAGAGATGTTACTTCACGACAAGAGAATTGGAAACAGTAAAAAATATATCGAGAAGTCACGTGAAGCTTGTAGAGAACTCATATCGAGATGTCATTTGAGAACACTTATCGAGAACTAGATAGTGACATGTCGATACACAGTACAGGTACCCAGTTTGCCACTAAAACCTATTAATTACAATTTTTATTGCAAAAATACAATAGAATATCATAATTGTTTTTATATCAAAAGTATGTTAATGAAATAGTTCATTAAATTAAATTATTCCATTCTGAAATCGAGAAATCATTTTTAGACTTATCGAGAACTCGGTTCTCTACATACGTTTACTTTATTTTGATTATATTTTATATCAATTTCACATATAATCAATATGAATTAATATTTTGACAGTCTTTCTTAGAATTGTAGAAAAATTCAAGCTAGATTTATTTTTGAAAAATAAATATACAGAGATTTTTGAAATATTTATAAATCATATTTCACTTAATTATTAATTAAAATAAAATAATTTTGATTTATTAAGAATTAATCTGCTACAATATGTTAGCTGAGTTCTTGCCTTTAGATGAAGAATTTAACATGTCAATTTCACTTACAACTCTTGTGAATGTCACTTCATCCATAGGTTTATTGAAAATGTTCGCTATTTTTTTCTGTTGAAACAAAAATAATTTCAATATTACCATTTGCAGCATGTTCTCTAAAGAAATGGTACCCTACATCAATGTGCTTTGTTCTAGAATGATTAACAAGATTAGCCACAATGGATATTGCACTAGTATTGTCACACATGATAGGAATCTTCTGTAACACTAGTCCATAATCCATTAGTTGATTTCTAATACAAAGCACTTGAGCACAACAACTTACAACAACTATATATTCAGCCTCGGCAGTGAAAGTTGACACATATTGTTATTTCTTACTGTATCAGGATACAAGTCTTTGACCAAGAAATTGACAGCTTTCACTGGTACTCTTTATATCCACCCCGCATCCAGCAAAATCTGCATCTGTACATCCAACAGCTTCAAAACCAGTTCTATTAGGATACCATAATCCCTAGTTTGAAGTACCCTTCTAATATATGAAAATCCTCTTGACAACCATCAATTGTGATTCTTATGGATTTGCTTGAAATCTTGCACACAAACATGTATCAAACATGATGTCTGGTCTACTTGCAGTCAAACAAATTAGAGATCCAATCATTCCCCTATAACTTGAAATGTCTACACTTTTTCCTTTCTTATATTCATTAAACTTGGTAGTTGTAGACATAGGAGTTGATGCGGGTGAACAATCCACCATTCCAAATTTCTTCAGAAGATCTTTGACATACTTAGTTTGACTGGTGAAAATTTTATCACTTCTTTTACTAACTTGAAGGCCAATGAAATAACTTGATTCTCCCATCATGCTCATCTTATATTCACTTTGCATGAGTTTTAAGAATCTTTGACAAAGCTTCTCATTAACAGAACCAAAAATGATATCATCCGCATAAATTTGAACCTGGATAATTTCATCACCATGTTACTTGTAAAATAGAGTTTTATCAATTGTACCTCTAGTGAATTCATTCTTGATCAAGAATTCTACCAAAGTGTCATACCATGTTTTTGGTGCTTGCTTCAAACCATAGAGAGCCTTTCATAGTTTATAGAAAAAATAGGAATTCATGGATCTTCAAAGCCATGATGTTATTGCACATAGACTTCTTCTTTTAATTCACCATTGAGGAATACACTTTTCACATCCATTTGATAGACTTTGAAATTTGAGTGTGTAACAAATACAAGGAAAATTCTTATTGCTTCAAGTCTTGCAACTGGATAAAAAGTCTCATCATAGTCAATTCCTTCTTCTTGTGAGTAACATTTAGAAACAAGTCTTGCTTTGTTTATGGTAACAACACCATTTTCATTCATCTTGTTCCTGTACACCCACTTTGTTCCAATGATGCTTCTGTTTCTTGGTGCAGGAACCAACTCACAAACTTTGTTTCTTTCAAATTTATTAGCTCTTCTCACATAACAATTATTCAATCAGGATCAAGTAAATCTTCTTCACTTTTCTTAGGCTCAATTTGAGACAGAAAGCAGGCATGTAGACATTCATTTGCAGTGGCACTTCTAGTTCTCATACCAGCACTAGAATCACCAATAATAGTGTCTCCAGTGTGACTCCTATCCCGTTAGGATGTCCAGCATCTCCCTATTTGAAATATAGCGCTGGCTGCTACACTATAAAGGTTATAGTTACGCCTTCTCCACAAGTAGCTGCTTTTGGCGTAGTGGTAAGCTCTAGGATCCTAACAAGTGGTATCAGAGCAGGTCACGAGTTTGATTCCCACTGTCGTGAATATTTATGAGATTTATGCCAAAGGCATACTGTGCAGCCATGCTCTCAAACAGGGATAACCATTTTTCATACAGGGACTTGGTAGTGTTGGCAGATGATGGGGGGGATTGTTGGGGTCCAGCATCTCCCTATATCGAAATGTGGTGATGGCTGCTATATTATAAAGGTTATGGTTGTGCGTTCTCCACAAGTAGCTGCTTTTAGCGTAGTGGTAAGCGTTAGGATCCTAACATATCCCAATTTCTGGTGTGTTGATTTTGATGACTAGAAGTATCCTCATTTTCTTCATTATTGGCATGACTTGCAGAACTATCACCTCTTTCTCCCCCTGAGTTTGTGCTATCAAATTTAGGTGAGTTTCTGATTACCAACATATTCAGAGTTGTCTTTTAACACAAAATATTTGCTTTCAAACACATGAAGATGTTTAAATGTAGGCTTCTTTTTAGATATGATTGAGTAGGGTGACTTGCCAATGCTTTTGTTCACCAAATATCTGTTCTGAATATAGCATGTTGTGTTAACAGCTTCTTCCCAAAAGTTTGTTGGTAGCTTGGCATCTTGTAACATTGTTCTTGCAACTTCAACTAAGGTTCTGTTCTTTCTTTTAACCACACCCTTTTGTTGAGGTGTTCTTGGAGCTGAGAACTTTTGAGTGATGCCATTGTCTTGACAAAATTCATTCAGTATGGAATTTCCGAATTCAGTTCCATTATCACTTCTCAATCTTTTCACAAAATTGTGTTCTTCATCCTGGTTCTCAATATTCTTTACGTGTTCAATAATAATGTGTGGAGTTTTATCTTTAGAATGCATAAATTCCACCCAAGTGTATCTTAAGTAGTCATCCACCATTACCAGTGCATATCTCTCCTTAGAAATGGACATGATATTCACAAGACCAAACAAGTCCATGTGGATAACTTGTAGAGGAGCATTGATAGAGTTTACATGTTTGCTTTTGTGACATGATCTTTTCATTTTTCTATTCTAACAAGCATCACAGACCTCATCTTGAACAAAATCCAATACAGGCATGTCTCTCACCAACCCTCTTCTTACTAGAGTGTTGATTGCTTTAAAATTTAGGTGAGAGAGTTTTCTGTGCCTCATCCAATATTGATCATTTGATGCTTTGGTGTAGAAGCAGCACACCTTGTCCTTGTCCTTGTTTGTTGAGTTCATGTCTACAACAAAAAGTCTTCCTTTTCTAACTCTTTTGAGAGCAACTTCGCCAGTTTTCTTGTAATTGAGCAATCTTCCCTGTCAAAATTCACATTAAAACCTCTATTTGTGAACTGAGTGACACTGAGAAGATTAAATTCAAGTCCTCCAACTAGTGCTACATCTTCAATGACAACATTTCCATAAATCAAATTGTCATATCCTAGTGTGAATCCCTTGTTGTTGTCTCCAAATGACCAGCCATCTCTTCAAACTGTGATAGTAGGGCTCTATCACCTGGCATGTGTCTGGAACAACCATTATCAATGACCCACATGACTTTATTCTTCTTTCCCTACATATAATAAGTTTCAAGTATTTTTAGCTACCCAAACAGTGTTGAGCATATTCTTCTTCTTTTCAGAGTTAGCAGAAGTAGATCTTGAGTAACCAAAAGAAACAATTTTCTTAGGCAGATTAACGTTCTCATTTTTGACCTCAGATCCAAGGTTGATTTCCTTTAGATCTTTTCTTAATTTATGACAGCTAGTCATGACCTTCATGTTGCAGGGAATGCATTCAAACTTGTCACAAAGAGAATAAAGATTATTAGTTTGTGTTTCATTGTATTTGCATGCCCCATACTTTGGATCATTAACAGTCTTTTTACAAAGATGAGTTAGGTGATTTGTTGATTCACATTTTTGACATTGTTTTCTAGGGGAATTTGTAACATAAACATAATTGTTACTTTTGTTAACTCCTATCTTTCCATTTATGTTCTTCTCCCTATGCTTTCATTATTTGCTTCAGTTTTATGTGTCTTAAGAACTTGACCAGTATCGGGCTTCTTCTCACTTTTAGTATTGGTAGTTGATTTGACACTTTTCTAACTTTCATCCTCATCTGCAATTTCTTGCTTGATGATGAGCCCTTCTTCACTGAAATTCACCTCACAGGCTTTGAACAAGGGTGCATTCACCTTTTGAAGCACAATATGAACTTCCTTGTTCACACTTTCTTTGCCTTTATCAATTTGATTTTTCTTTTGAGATAAACTAGCCTCATAGTCCAGCTCAATTGGCACAAGGTTTGTTCTTTTCATGATATTGGCCAATTAATTCAGAAGCATTTTTAAATAACTTAAGTTTAATTTCATTTTTCTCAATATTTTCTCTTGGCACATCCTCTATCTCCTCTGCATATTTCAGCTTGTTTTTAATATATTCATTTTCTTTCTTAATAGACTCTAATTTCACAAGCTACAGTTCTAGATCTTGTTTCTGTATTTCCAATTTCTCATTCACTTTTGATACATTTCCATACTCATCTTTTCAATAGTTTCTTTATATTGAGAGACATTCAAATCAATTATGGTTAGGATAGGTACCTCGAATTTTGATGCAGTTGATTCTCCTTCTTTTAAGGCCATAAGAGCATAATTATCATATTCTTCACCTTCATCTTCATCATCTATGTCATCTCAACTATTTTCTTCAGCAATATAAGTTTTTCCCTGTTGTTTCTTCAGAAGTGGTTCATACTTAGCTTTAAACTCCAAGTATGCCTTATCTTTCTTCACCTGCTTTGGCTTTCTGCATTATGTGGCAAAGTGACCAAGCTCATCATAGTTATAGTATCTAATCTTATATATGTCCACATATCCTGACTTGTAACCCCCTTTTCTAATTGTGTTTATCTTAGATTTTCCTTTCCAGTTGTTGTTGTTGTAGGAGGATTGACCCTTACCTTTGAAAGATATTTGCTTCTTGAACCTTATATTTGAAAATTTTCTTGCCAGGTAAGACATGGATTGATCCATTTCATCCAATTCCTCAAGAGTATAGAACTCTTCTTCTCCTACCTCCAAGATTACTTATTTCTAAGACTCCTTGTGTTTCTCCTCAACAGGATGCACAACTTGAATTTGAGATTCAGTTTTATTTTTAATCATTTTCTGGTCATTTGCTATCAAGGCATTTGATACATCAACAACATGCCCTTGATTTAGCTTCATTGAATTTCTCTGCACCATCTCAAGTTCATAAATTCTTAGAACTCCATACAATACCTCTAAGGTTATTCTGCCTAGATCTCTTCCTTCCCTTATTGCAGAAATTTTCTGTTCAAGTGAGACCTTTTTTTTCTCTGGCTCAGTGTGTGTATATGGATCTTTTGGAGCATAAGGACTAGGAATAGCAACATGACCTTGTTAGATATATTTGATAATGTCATGGCTAATATGTTTTATGTTTAGATTTCAGATCTTATTTGAACAGAACAAATCAGTACTTAACTGATCAGTACTTATACTGGAAGTCAGAACTTAAGGGATATCAGTACTTATGTTATCAGGAGATAGATATCAGAACTTAAGTGCTGAAGGACGATCAGATAAGGACAGTAGCTGATTAAAGTTAAGAAGATCAAGATAAACATAAGAAGAGATATGCATGAAGAAGGAATTCCGTGAAGAATGGAATACTTGGAATAGAAGATATCTGATTGATATATTTTAGGAAGCAGAATTATATTCCATATCAATTAGCGAATATCTTGTAACTGTGTAGTATATAAACACAGACATAGGGTTTACACTATAAGTGTTATCATTATCGAGAATATTATTTAATATAACTCTAGCAGCTCTCGTGATATTTGTTCATCATTGAGAGATAACAGTTCCAGATTGTAACAGAGTTTATTGTTTAAATAAAGTTTGTTTTCTGTTACATAAGTTCTTGAAGTTTGATTTGATTGTAATAAACACTGTATTCACCCCCTCTACAGTGAAAGTGTGACCTAACAAGTGGTATCAGAGCTATCTGTTAACACACATACAGTTAAAGATCCAAACACAATCATGTCTGACACAGAAACTCCAACTAAGCCTACCAAAACTGAGGAATCATCAAAGACATCAACTCAGAGTCGATATGAGACTATCAGAGTTCCCATATTGAGACCATCTGAATATCCCATATGGAAGGTAAGGATGACCATGTTTCTGGAAGCAACAGATCCAGAATACCTTGATAGAATCAAGGAAGGGCCTCACAAACCTACCAAGCTCGCTGTTGTAGTTGCAGGTGAAGCAGCAATGACCGTACCAAAGGAAAAGAATGATTACACTGCTGAAGATATAGCATCTATTGCTAAGGATGCCAAGGTACGTCACTTATTGCATAGTGCCATTGATAATGTAATGTCAAACAGGGTAATCAACTGCAAGACTGCTAAGGAGATATGGGATGCACTGGAGACAAGGTGTCAAGGAACTGAAACAGTTAAGAAGAACAGGAAGACAATACTCACTCAAGAGTATGAACACTTTGACTCTAGGACTAATGAGTCATTGACTGATGTATATGATAGATTTGTCAAACTCTTGAATGACTTGTCATTAGTAAATAAGGAGTATGATCTTGAAGATACAAACCTCAAATTCCTGTTAGCTCTTCCTGAATGTTGGGATTTGAAGGCAACAACAATAAGAGACAACTACAATCTTGATGAAACAACTCTTGATGAAATCTATGGAATGCTCAAGACTCATGAACGTGAGATGGAACAAAGAAGCAAGAGGAAAGGAGGAAAGTCAAGGACAGTTGCTCTCAAGGTTGAAGAGGAATCCCCCAAACCACCTTCCTCAAAGAAAGATAAGGGTAAAGCTCTTATCATAAAATCTGATACTGAGTCATCAAGTTCTGAGAGTGATGATGACTCAGATTCTGAAAGCTTGCCTGAAACTGATGCTGATGAGGAGATGATGAAGCTGTGTGCTCTTATGGTGAAAGGAATCACAAAGATTGCATACAGGAAGTTCAGGAAGGGAAAGAAGTTTTCCAAGAAAGGCATAAGTTCTGATAAGAAGAATTTCAGAAGATCTGAAGGAAGAGGAGGAAAGTCTGACAGAGGAGATTACGCTAATGTTAAATGTTATAATTATGGTGAGAAAGGCCACATATCTCCTGATTGCAAGAAAACCAAGAATGACAAAGGCAAAGCTCTTGTCACAAGCAGAAAA